>NW_022262908.1:27500-107500 GCF_002021735.2 Oncorhynchus kisutch | reverse complement strand
GTCTAGAGAATCATATTGATCACAAGACATCAGGCGGGTCTAGAGAATCATATTGATCACAAGACACCAGGCGGGTCTAGAGAATCATATTGATCATAAGACACCAGGCGGGTCTAGAGAATCATATTGATCATAAGACATCAGGCGGGTCTACAGAATCATATTGATCATAAGACAATAAGGCAGGTCTACAGAATCATATTGATCATAAGACATCAGGCGGGTCTACAGAATCATATTGATCATAAGACATCAGGCGGGTCTACAGAATCATATTGATCATAAGACATCAGGCGGGTCTACAGAATCATATTGATCATAAGACAATAAGGCAGGTCTACAGAATCATATTGATCATAAGACAATAAGGCAGGTCTAGAGAATCATATTGATCATAAGACAAGCCTTGAGGTCCCCTTCTCACACACACACACAAACAACGCTGGGTATATTAGCTGGTTAGTACTGTCTCTGTGACGAGATGAAACAAGAAGGCTGAGAGGAGGGTGTGTGTGTGGATTGAGCCAGATAATTAGAGTGTGTCTATGTGTGCATGACTGGGGTGATAATTGTGTGTGTGTGTGTGTGTGTGTGTGTGTGGTCTCTCTACGGAGAGGAATGTCAGCCTATTGCTCATCAGTGTTCATTAGAAATACCAGCCAGGGAACTCTATCCATCCATCCCCCTCCCTCCTCTCCCCTCTCCCCCTCCTCTCCCCTCTCCCCCTTTTCTATTAGAATAATCTCCCCTTTTCACCATTTTCCTCCCCCTCATCCCTCTCGCTCTCACTTTACTTTTCCTTTCCCCCTTCCTCTCTCTCCCCCCTCTCCCTCTCCCCTCTCCCCCACCTCCCTTTCCATCTCCCACACATCTCCCTCTCCCCCACATCTCCCTCTCTCTCCCTCTCCTCTCCCTTCCCTCTCCCCCTCCTCTCCCTCTCCCCCTCCTCTCTCTCCCCTCCTCCCTCCTCTCCCTCATCTCCATCTCCCTCTCCTCCTCTCTCTCTCTCTCCTAAACAAGGCTGTCTCTGTTTGTGGACATCATGTAACAGGGGCCCAGCGACCGGAAGAAAATAAGGTAGAATAGAGAGAAAGAAGAGAGTGAAGTCCCTGCAGCACGGCATGCTGGGTAATCCAGCATACATACACGGGTGTGTGTGTGTGTGTACACTACATGACCAAAAGTATGTGGACACCTGCTCGTCTAACATCTCATTCCGAAATCATGGGCTTTAATATGGAGTTGGTCCCCCCCTTTGCTACGATAACAGCCTCCACTCTTCTGGGAAGACTTTAATATGGAGTTGGTCCCCCCCTTTGCTGCTATAACAGCCTCCAGTCTTCTGGGAAGGCTTTAATATGGAGGACTCTATAACAGCCTCCAGTCTTCTGGGAAGGCTTTAATATGGAGGACTCTATAACAGCCTTCAGCCTCCAGTCTTCTGGGAAGGATTTAATATGGAGGACTCTATAACAGCCTTCAGCCTCCAGTCTTCTGGGAAGGCTTTAATATGGAGGACTCTATAACAGCCTCCAGCCTCCAGTCTTCTGGGAAGGCTTTAATATGGAGGACTCTATAACAGCCTACAGTCTTCTGGGAAGGCTTTAATATGGAGGACTCTATAACAGCCTCCAGACTCCAGTCTTCTGGGAAGGCTTTAATATGGAGGACTCTATAACAGCCTCCAGTCTTCTGGGAAGGCTTTAATATGGAGGACTCTATAACAGCCTTCAGCCTCCAGTCTTCTGGGAAGGATTTAATATGGAGGACTCTATAACAGCCTCCAGCCTCCAGTCTTCTGGGAAGGCTTTAATATGGAGGACTCTATAACAGCCTCCAGTCTTCTGGGAAGGCTTTAATATGGAGGACTCTATAACAGCCTCCAGTCTTCTGGGAAGGCTTTAATATGGAGGACTCTATAACAGCCTCCAGTCTTCTGGGAAGGCTTTAATATGGAGGACTCTATAACAGCCTCCAGCCTCCAGTCTTCTGGGAAGGCTTTAATATGGAGTTGGTCCCCCCCTTTGCTACGATAACAGCCTCCAGTCTTCTGGGAAGGCTTTAATATGGAGGACTCTATAACAGCTTCCAGCCTCCAGTCTTCTGGGAAGGCTTTAATATGGAGGACTCTATAACAGCTTCCAGCCTCCAGTCTTCTGGGAAGGCTTTAATATGTAGGACTCTATAACAGCTTCCAGCCTCCAGTCTTCTGGGAAGGCTTTAATATGGAGGACTCTATAACAGCCTCCAGTCTTCTGGGAAGGCTTTAACATGGAGGACTCTATAACAGCCTCCAGTCTTCTGGGAAGGCTTTAATATAGAGGACTCTATAACAGCCTCCAGCCTCCAGTCTTCTGGGAAGGATTTAACATGGAGGACTCTATAACAGCCTCCAGCCTCCAGGCTTCTGGGAAGGCTTTAATATAGAGGACTCTATAACAGCCTCCAGCCTCCAGTCTTCTGGGAAGGCTTTAACATGGAGGACTCTATAACAGCCTCCAGCCTCCAGTCTTCTGGGAAGGCTTTAACATGGAGGACTCTATAACAGCCTCCAGCCTCCAGTCTTCTGGGAAGGCTTTAACATGGAGGACTCTATAACAGCCTCCAGCCTCCAGTCTTCTGGGAAGGCTTTAATATGGAGGACTCTATAACAGCATCCAGCCTCCAGTCTTCTGGGAAGGCTTTAACATGGAGGACTCTATAACAGCCTCCAGTCTTCTGGGAAGGCTTTAACATGGAGGACTCTATAACAGCCTCCAGCCTCCAGTCTTCTGGGAAGGCTTTAACATGGAGGACTCTATAACAGCCTCCAGCCTCCAGTCTTCTGGGAAGGCTTTAACATGGAGGACTCTATAACAGCCTCCAGCCTCCAGTCTTCTGGGAAGGCTTTAATATGGAGGACTCTATAACAGCATCCAGCCTCCAGTCTTCTGGGAAGGCTTTAACATGGAGGACTCTATAACAGCCTCCAGTCTTCTGGGAAGGCTTTAACATGGAGGACTCTATAACAGCCTCCAGCCTCCAGTCTTCTGGGAAGGCTTTAATATGGAGGACTCTATAACAGCCTCTAGCCTCCAGTCTTCTGGGAAGGCTTTAACATGGAGGACTCTATAACAGCCTCCAGTCTTCTGGGAAGGCTTTAACATGGAGGACTCTATAACAGCCTCCAGCCTCCAGTCTTCTGGGAAGGCTTTAATATGGAGGACTCTATAACAGCCTCCAGCCTCCATTCTTCTGGGAAGGCTTTAATATGGAGGACTCTATAACAGCCTCCAGCCTCCAGTCTTCTGGGAAGGCTTTAACATGGAGGACTCTATAACAGCCTCCAGCCTCCAGTCTTCTGGGAAGGCTTTAATATGGAGGACTCTATAACAGCCTCCAGCCTCCAGTCTTCTGGAAAGGCTTTAACATGGAGGACTCTATAACAGCCTCCAGTCTTCTGGGAAGGCTTTAACATGGAGGACTCTATAACAGCTTCCAGCCTCCAGTATTCTGGGAAGGCTTTAACATGGAGGACTCTATAACAGCTTCCAGCCTCCAGTCTTCTGGGAAGGCTTTAATATGGAGGACTCTATAACAGCCTCCAGCCTCCAGTCTTCTGGAAAGGCTTTAACATGGAGGACTCTATAACAGCCTCCAGCCTCCAGTCTTCAGCCTCCAGTCTTTTATTGTTTTTATGTGTCCTTTATTTAACTAGACAAGTCAGTTAAGAACAAATTCTTATTCACAATGACGGCCTACACCGGCCAAACCCGGACGACGCTGGGACAATTGTAGCCAGCCCTGTGGGACTCCCAATCACGGCCGGTTGCGATACAGCCTGGAATTGTCCCGGGGTGTCTGTAGTGACTGAGATGCAGTGCCTTAGACCGCTGCGCCATTCGGGAGCCCACTCTTCTGGGGAGGCTTTCCACTAGATGTTGGAACATTGTTGGGTGATTAGGCCTCCTGGCGTTCCAATTCCTCCCAAAGGTGTTAGATTGGGTTGAGGTCAGGGCTCTGTGCAGGCCAGTCAAGTGATTCCACACCGAACTCGACAAACCATTTCTGTACGGACATTGCTTTGTCATGTTGAAACAGGAAAGGGCCTTCCCCAAACTGTTGGCACACAGTTGGAAGCACAGAATAATCTAGAATGTCATTGTTATGCTGTAGAGTTAAGATTTCCCTTCACTGGAACTAAGGGGCCCAAACCATGAAAAAGAGACAGAGACCACTGTTCCTCCTCCACCAAACTTTACAGTTGGCACTACGCATTCGAGCAGGAAGCGTTATCCTGGCATCCGCTAAACCCAGATTTGTCCGTCTTAGGTAGAAGTGTTTTAGGGGTGGTGAGGGTCAGTTTTAGGTAGAAGTGTTTTAGGGGTGGTGAGGGTCAGTTTTAGGTAGAAGTGTTTTAGGGGTGGTGAGGGTCAGTTTTAGGTAGAAGTGTTTTAGGGGTGGTGAGGGTCAGTTTTAGGTAGAAGTGTTTTAGGGGTGGTGAGGGTCAGTTTTAGGTAGAAGTGTTTTAGGGGTGGTGAGGGTCAGTTTTAGGTAGAAGTGTTTTAGGGGTGGTGAGGGTCAGTTTTAGGTAGAAGTGTGAGGGTCAGTTTTAGGTAGAAGTGTTTTAGGGTGGTGAGGGTCAGTTTTAGGTAGAAGTGTTTTAGGGGTGGTGAGGGTCAGTTTTAGGTAGAAGTGTGAGGGTCAGTTTTAGGTAGAAGTGTTTTGTTTGAGGATTTAAGGGCATATGGGTGTGTATGTATGTATGCCTGCACCTGCGTGTGTGTGTGTGTGTGTATGTGTGTGGGTGTCTGTGTGTGTGTCCTACCTCCAGGTCATCCAGCGAGCGTGCCAGGCTGATGCGGCCGAAGGAGCGCCTTCCCGAGGAGCGCTGAGGTAGAGGAGGGAAGCCCTTCGTCAGACCTCTAAACCGACCAGCCTAGAGAGAAACACACACAGGTTAACTCTCCTCACTTCAATACACGGTTCTCTGTATTTCAGGTAGTAGAACATGGTTCTCTGTAGTTCAGGTAGTAGAACACGGTTCTCTGTAGTTCAGGTAGTAGAACACGGTTCTCTGTAGTTAGTAGAACATGGTTCTCTGTAGTTCAGTTAGTAGAACATGGTCGACTGTAGTTAGTAGAACATGGTTCTCTGTAGTTCAGTTAGTAGAACATGGTTCTCTGTAGTTCAGTTAGTAGAACATGGTTATCTGTAGTTAGTAGAACATGGTCCTCTGTAGTTAGTAGAACATGGTCCTCTGTAGTTCAGTTAGTAGAACATGGTCCTCTGTAGTTAGTAGAACATGGTCCTCTGTAGTTAGTAGAACACGGTCCTCTGTAGTTCAGTTAGTAGAACATGGTTCTCTGTAGTTAGTAGAACATGGTTCTCTGTAGTTCAGTTAGTAGAACATGGTTCTCTGTAGTTCAGTTGGTAGAACACGGTCCTCTGTAGTTCAGTTAGTAGAACATGGTTCTCTGTAGTTCAGTTGGTAGAACACGGTCCTCTGTAGTTCAGTTAGTAGAACATGGTTCTCTGTAGTTCAGTTGGTAGAACACGGTCCTCTGTAGTTCAGTTAGTAGAACATGGTCCTCTGTAGTTAGTAGAACGTGGTCCTCTGTAGCTCAGTTAGTAGAACGTGGTCCTCTGTAGTTCAGTTGGTAGAACACGGTCCTCTGTAGTTCAGTTAGTAGAACATGGTTCTCTGTAGTTCAGTTAGTAGAACGTGGTCCTCTGTAGTTCAGTTGGTAGAACACGGTCCTCTGTAGTTCAGTTAGTAGAACATGGTTCTCTGTAGTTCAGTTAGTAGAACATGGTCCTCTGTAGTTCAGTTAGTAGAACATGGTTCTCTGTAGTTCAGTTAGTAGAACGTGGTCCTCTGTAGTTAGTAGAACATGGTCCTCTGTAGTTAGTAGAACACGGTCCTCTGTAGTTCAGTTAGTAGAACATGGTCCTCTGTAGTTCAGTCAGTAGAACATGGTCCTCTGTAGCTCAGTTAGTAGAACATGGTCCTCTGTAGTTCAGTTAGTAGAACATGGTTCTCTGTAGTTCAGTTAGTAGAACATGGTCCTCTGTAGTTCAGTTAGTAGAACATGGTTCTCTGTAGTTCAGTTAGTAGAACGTGGTCCTCTGTAGTTAGTAGAACATGGTCCTCTGTAGTTCAGTTAGTAGAACATGGTCCTCTGTAGTTAGTAGAACATGGTTCTCTGTAGTTAGTAGAACATGGTTCTCTGTAGTTCAGTTAGTAGAACATGGTCCTCTGTAGTTCAGTTAGTAGAACATGGTTCTCTGTAGTTCAGTTAGCAGAACATTGTCCTCTGTGGTTAGTAGAACACAGTCCTCTGTAGTTCAGTTAGCAGAACATTGTCCTCTGTGGTTAGTAGAACACAGTCCTCTGTAGTTCAGTTAGTAGAACATGGTCCTCTGTAGTTCAGTTAGTAGAACATGGTCCTCTGTAGTTCAGTCAGTAGAACATGGTCCTCTGTAGTTCAGTTAGTAGAACATGGTCCTCTGTAGTTCAGTTAGTAGAACATGGTCCTCTGTAGTTCAGTTAGTAGAACATGGTCCTCTGTAGTTCAGTTGGTAGAACATGGTCCTCTGTAGTTAGTAGAACATGGTCCTCTGTAGTTCAGTTAGTAGAACATGGTCCTCTGTAGTTAGTAAAACATGGTCCTCTGTAGTTAGTAGAACATGGTCCTCTGTAGTTAGTAGAGCATGGTCCTCTGTAGTTAGTAGAACATGGTCCTCTGTAGTTAGTAGAACACGGTCCTCTGTAGTTCAGTTAGTAGAACATGGTCCTCTGTAGTTCAGTCAGTAGAACATGGTCCTCTGTAGTTCAGTTAGTAGAACACGGTCCTCTGTAGTTCAGTTAGTAGAACATGGTCCTCTGTAGTTCAGTCAGTAGAACATGGTCCTCTGTAGTTCAGTTAGTAGAACATGGTCCTCTGTAGTTAGTAGAACACGGTCCTCTGTAGTTCAGTCAGTAGAACATGGTTCTCTGTAGTTCAGTCAGTAGAACATGGTCCTCTGTAGTTCAGTTAGTAGAACACGGTCCTCTGTAGTTCAGTTAGTAGAACACGGTCCTCTGTAGTTCAGTTAGTAGAACATGGTCCTCTGTAGTTCAGTTAGTAGAACATGGTCCTCTGTAGTTCAGTTAGTAGAACATGGTCCTCTGTAGTTCAGTTAGTAGAACATGGTCCTCTGTAGTTCAGTTAGTAGAACATGGTCCTCTGTAGTTCAGTTAGTAGAACATGGTCCTCTGTAGTTCAGTTAGTAGAACACGGTCCTCTGTAGTTAGTAGAACATGGTCCTCTGTAGTTCAGTTAGTAGAACATGGTCCTCTGTAGTTCAGTTAGTAGAACATGGTCCTCTGTAGTTCAGTTAGTAGAACATGGTCCTCTGTAGTTCAGTTAGTAGAACACGGTCCTCTGTAGTTAGTAGAACATGGTCCTCTGTAGTTCAGTTAGTAGAACACGGTCCTCTGTAGTTCAGTTAGTAGAACATGGTCCTCTGTAGTTCAGTTAGTAGAACATGGTCCTCTGTAGTTCAGTTAGTAGAACATGGTCCTCTGTAGTTCAGTTAGTAGAACATGGAACCCAGGACAGAGGGCTCCATTTCCGCTGGGATACCAGAAACGTATGCTGATGCGATGCATTATGATGCATTATGATTATAAGTCAATTTGAATAAAAAACGTCTGTTAAATGGCATTTATTATTATAATAATACACACAATAATACACACATATTAATACACACACCTTAATACACACACCTTAATGCACACACCTTAATGCACACACACACACCTAAAATATACACACACAATAATACACACAATAATACACACACCTTAATGCACACACACAGTAATACACACACCTTAATGCACACACACAATAATACACACACCTTAATGCACACACACAGTAATACACACACCTTAATGCACACACACAATAATACACACACACAATAATACACACACCTTAATGCACACACACAGTAATACACACACCTTAATGCACACACCTAAAATACACACACACCTTAATGCACACACACAATAATACACACACACAATAATACACACACCTTAATGCACACACACAGTAATACACACACCTTAATGCACACACACAGTAATACACACACCTAAAATACACACACACCTTAATGCACACACACAATAATACACACACACAATAATACACACACCTTAATGCACACACACAGTAATACACACACACAGTAATACACACACCTTAATGCACACACCTAAAATACACACACACCTTAATACACACACACATTAATACACACACCTTTATACATAAACACACACAGACAGTCAAACACACACAGACAGTCATACACACAGACAGTCATACACACACACACACACACACACACACACACAGTGGAGGCACATGACAGTGGTTTGACTGGAGGAGAGAGCAGGGTCACGCGAATGAGAACTGTGTGGACGTCATTCTCACACACACTTCTGGACCACTGACATGTAAAAATAACCCTCCCTGAGACACACACACACACACACACACACACACACACACACACACACACACACACACACACGTCAGACCGAGCCCAATTTAATGCATCTATCAGATCAATTCCAGAAACTCAGAGAGCTGCACATGGATGGACCAAGTCTGGAACCAACGGGACCCTGAACAGCTTCTACCCCCAAGACATAAGACTGATGAATAGTTAGTTAGATAGTTAACCAACAGCTACACTACACGTCTACATGACTACACTACATGACTACACTACATGACTACACTACACGACTACACTACATGACTACACTACATGGATACACCACACTACACTTCATGACTACACTACATGGATACACCACACTACACTTCATGACTACACTACATGACTACACTACATGACTACACTACATGACTACACAACATGACTACACTACATGGATACACTACATGACTACACTACATGGATACACCACACTACACTTCATGACTACACTACATGACTACACTACATGACTACACCACACTACACTTCATGACTACACTACATGACTACACTACATGGATACACCACACTACACTTCATGACTACACTACATGACTACACTACATGGATACACCACACTACACTTCATGACTACACTACATGACTACACTACATGGATACACCACACTACACTTCATGACTACACTACATGACTACACTACATGGATACACCACACTACACTTCATGACTACACTACATGGATACACCACACTACACTTCATGACTACACTACATGACTACACTACATGGATACACCACACTACACTTCATGACTACACAACATGACTACACTACATGGATACACCACACTACACTACATGGCTACACTACATGACTACACTACATGGATACACCACACTACACTACATGGCTACACTACATGACTACACTACATGGATACACCACACTACACTTCATGACTACACTACATGGATACACCACACTACACTTCATGACTACACTTCATGACTACACTACATGGATACACCACACTACACTTCATGACTACACTACATGACTACACTACATGGATACACCACACTACACTACATGACTACACTACATGGATACACCACACTACACTTCATGACTACACAACATGACTACACTACATGGATACACCACACTACACTTCATGACTACACTACATGACTACACTACATGGCTACACCACACTACACTTCATGACTACACAACATGACTACACAACATGACTACACCACACTACACTTCATGACTACACTACATGACTACACTACATGGATACACCACACTACATGACTACACTACATGGATACACCACACTACACTTCATGACTACACAACATGACTACACTACATGGATACACCACACTACACTACATGACTACACTACATGGATACACCACACTACACTTCATGACTACACAACACGACTACACTACATGGCTACACTACATGACTACACTACATGGATACACCACACTACACTTCATGACTACACTACATGGATACACCACACTACACTTCTATATTATATTCTTAAGGGTTGGAAAGGGAGAGACACAATGTTGACAATTTAATAACTTAGTCTGTAAGAGTCAGGCTGAGTTGCTGATTGGTCTAGAGTCAGGCTGAGATGCTGATTGGTCTCGAGTCAGGCTGAGATGCTGGCTGAGTCAGGCTGATATGCTGATTGGTCTAGAGTCAGGCTGATATGCTGATTGGTCTAGAGTCAGGCTGAGATGCTGGCTAAGTCAGGCTGAGTTGCTGATTGGTCTAGAGTCAGGCTGAGATGCTGATTGGTCCAGAGTCAGGCTGAGATGCTGATTGGTCTAGAGTCAGGCTGAGATGGTGATTGGTCCAGAGTCAGGCTGACATGTGAGTAGTACGTGATCTCTCACAAACACAAAATATATTTGAGATTCTTCAAAGTAGCCACCCTTTGCCTTGATGACAGCTTTGCACACTCTTGGCATTCTCTCAACCAGCTTCACCCGGAATGCTTTTCCAACAGTCTTGAAGGAGTTCCCACATATGCTGAGCACTTGTTGGCTGCTTTTCCTTCACTCTGCGGTTCAACTCATCCCAAACCATCTCAATTGGGTTGAGGTTGGGTGATTGTGGAGGCCATGTCATCTGATGCAGCACTCAATCACTCTTCTTCTTGGTCAAATAGCCCTTAGACCGCCTGGAGGTGTGTTGGGTCATTGTCCTGTTGAAAAACAAATGATTGTCCCACTAAGCGCAAACCACCGACAGTGTCACCAGCAAAAGCACCATCACACCACCTCCTCCTCCATGCTTCACGGTGGGAACCACACATGCAGAGATCATCCGTTCACCTAGTCTAGGTCTCACAAAGACACACCGGTTGGAAACAAAAATCAAATATTTGGACTCATCAGACCAAAGGACAGATTTCAACCAATAGAGTCTCTTCTTATTATTGGTGTCCTTCAGTGGTGGTTTCTTTGCAGCAATTCGACCATGAAGACCTGATTCACACAGTCTCCTCTGAAAAGTTGATGTTGAGATGTGTCTGTTACTTGAACTCTGTGAAGCATTTATTTGGGCTGCAATTTCTGAGGCTAGTAAGTCTAACTTAGCAGCAGAAGTAACTCTGGGTCTTCCTTTCCTGTGGTGGTCCTCATGAGAGCCAGTTTCATCATAGCACTTGATGGTTTTTAAGACTGCACTTGAAGAAAGTTCTTGAAATGTTCCGTATTGACTGACCTTCATGTCTTAAAGTAATGATGGACTGTTGTTTCTCTTTGCTTATTTGATCTGTTCTTGACATAAATTGGACTTGGTCTTTTACCAAATAGGGCTATCTTCTGTATACCACCCCTACCTTGTCACAACACAACTGATTGGCTCAAACACATTAAGAAGGAAATAAATTCCACAAATTAACTTTTAAAAAGGCACACCTGTTAATTGAAATGCATTCCAGGTGACTACCTCACGAAGCTGGTTGAGAGAATGCCAAGAGTGTGCAAAGCTGTCATCAAGGCAAAGGGTGGCTACTTTGAAGAATCTCAAGTATAAAATATTTTTTAATTTGTTTAACATTTTTTTGGTTACTACATGATTCCATATGTGTTATTTCATAGTTTTGATGTCTTCACTATTATTCTACTATGTAGAAAATAGTACAAATAAAGAACAACCCTTGAATGAGTAGGTGTTCTAAACCTTTGAATGAGTAGGTGTTCTAAACCTTTGAATGAGTAGGTGTTCTAAACCTTTGAATGAGTAGGTGTTCTAAACCTTTGAATGAGTAGGTGTTCTAAACCTTTGAATGAGTAGGTGTTCTAAACCTTTGAATGAGTAGGTGTTCTAAACCTTTGAATGAGTAGGTGTTCTAAACCTTTGAATGAGTTGGTGTTCTAAACCTTTGAATGAGTAGGTGTTCTAAACCTTTGAATGAGTAGGTGTTCTAAACCTTTGAATGAGTAGGTGTTCTAAACCTTTGAATGAGTAGGTGTTCTAAACCTTTGAATGAGTAGGTGTTCTAAACCTTTGAATGAGTAGGTGTTCTAAACCTTTGAATGAGTAGGTTAACAAACTTTTGAATGGTACAGTATATTTTTAAATATATATTGTACTATCAATTGGTTAGAGAGAGCCTAAAATATCCATTCATTTGTCCACAGTATACATGAATCGCACAAAATGGGTTCCTTTTTTCAGTCACGTCCGCTTGAGTCAAACAAAAACACCCTTATGATTGGTGGACAACAGAGCTTCCCACAATGCAGGTGGTGACTGGCAGGATAAAGTCGGCGAAAAGCAACTGCAGAAACTTCATGATGTTGATCACATTTGTATTTATTAGTTCCTGCACCAAGGCAGCAGCTACTCTTCCTGGGGTTTATTATAGACCCCCATTAGTTCCTGCCAAGGCAGCAGCTACTCTTCCTGGGGTTTATTATGGATCCCCATTAGTTCCTGCCAAGACAGCAGCTACTCTTCCTGGGGTTTATTATGGATCCCCATTAGTTCCTGTCAAGGTAGCAGCTACTCTTCCTGGGGTTTATTATGGATCCCCATTAGTTCCTGTCAAGGCAGCAGCTACTCTTCCTGGGGTTTATTATGGATCCCCATTAGTTCCTGCCAAGGCAGCAGCTACTCTTCCTGGGGTTTATTATGGATCCCCATTAGGTCCTGCCAAGGCAGCAGCTACTCTTCCTGGGGTTTATTATGGATCCCCATTAGTTCCTGCCAAGGCAGTAGCTACTCTTCCTGGGGTTTATTATGGATCCCCATTAGTTCCTGCCAAGGCAGCAGCTACTCTTCCTGGGGTTTATTATGGATCCCCATTAGTTCCTGCCAAGGCAGCAGCTACTCTTCCTGGGGTTTATTATGGATCCCCATTAGTTCCTGCCAAGGCAGCAGCTACTCTTCCTGGGGTTTATTATGGATCCCCATTAGTTCCTGTCAAGGTAGCAGCTACTCTTCCTGGGGTTTATTATGGATCCCCATTAGTTCCTGTCAAGGCAGCAGCTACTCTTCCTGGGGTTTATTATGGATCCCCATTAGTTCCTGCCAAGGCAGCAGCTACTCTTCCTGGGGTTTATTATGGATCCCCATTAGGTCCTGCCAAGGCAGCAGCTACTCTTCCTGGGGTTTATTATGGATCCCCATTAGTTCCTGCCAAGGCAGTAGCTACTCTTCCTGGGGTTTATTATGGATCCCCATTAGTTCCTGCAGCAGCTACTCTTCCTGGGGTTTATTATGGATCCCCATTAGTTCCTGCCAAGGCAGCAGCTACTCTTCCTGGGGTTTATTATGGATCCAGATTAGTTCCTGCCAAGGCAGCAGCTACTCTTCCTGGGGTTTATTATAGATCCCCATTAGTTCCTGCCAATGCAGCAGCTACTCTTCCTGGGGTTTATTATGGATCCCCATTAGGTCCTGTCAAGGTAGCAGCTACTCTTCCTGGGGTTTATTATGGATCCCCATTAGTTCCTGCCAAGACAGAAGCTACTCTTCCTGGGGTTTATTACGGATCCCCATTAGTTCCTGCCAAGGCAGCAGCTACTCTTCCTGGGTCTTATTATGGATCCCCATTAGTTCCTGCCAAGGCAGCAGCTACTCTTCCTGGGGTTTATTATGGATCCCCATTAGTTCCTGCCAAGGCAGCAGCTACTCTTCCTGGGGTTTATTATGGATCCCCATTAGTTCCTGCCAAGGCAGCAGCTACTCTTCCTGGGGTTTATTATGGATCCCCATTAGTTCCTGCCAAGGCAGCAGCTACTCTTCCTGGGGTTTATTATGGATCCCCATTAGTTCCTGCCAAGGCAGCAGCTACTCTTCCTGGGGTTTATTATGGATCCCCATTAGTTCCTGCCAAGGCAGCAGCTACTCTTCCTGGGGTTTATTATGGATCCCCATTAGTTCCTGCCAAGGCAGCAGCTACTCTTCCTGGGTTTTATTATGGATCCCCATTAGTTCCTGCCAAGGCAGCAGCTACTCTTCCTGGGGTTTATTATGGATCCCCATTAGTTCCTGCCAAGGCAGCAGCTACTCTTCCTGGGGTTTATTATGGATCCCCATTAGTTCCTGCCAAGGCAGCAGCTACTCTTCCTGGGGTTTATTATGGATCCCCATTAGTTCCTGCCAAGGCAGTTTATACAATTTTAAAAACATTACAATACATTCACAGATTTCATACCCACTGTCTGCCCTCAGTCCCCTCCTCCACCACTACCACATATCTACAACCCACTGTCTGCCCTCAGTCCCCTCCTCCACCACTACCACATATCTACAACACACTGTCTGCCCTCAGTCCCCTCCTCCACCACTACCACATATCTACAACCCACTGTCTGCCCTCAGTCCCCTCCTCCACCACTACCACATATCTACAACCCACTGTCTGCCCTCAGTCCCCTCCTCCACCACTACCACATATCTACAACCCACTGTGTGCCCTCAGTCCCCTCCTCCACCACACACTGTCTGCCCTCAGTCCCCTCCTCCACCACTACCACATATCTACAACCCACTGTCTGCCCTCAGGCCCCTACTCCACCACTACCACATATCTACAACCCACTGTCTGCCCTCAGGCCCCTACTCCACCACTACCACATATCTACAACCCACTGTCTGCCCTCAGTCCCCTCCTCCACCACTACAACATATCTACAACCCACTGTCTGCCCTCAGTCCCCTCCTCCACCACTACCACATATCTACAACCCACTGTCTGCCCTCAGTCCCCTCCTCCACCACTACCACATATCTACAACCCACTGTCTGCCCTCAGTCCCCTCCTCCACCACTACCACATATCTACAACCCACTGTGTGCCCTCAGTACCCTCCTCCACCACTACCACATATCTACAACCCACTGTGTGCCCCCAGGCCCCTCCTCCACCACTACCACATATCTACAACACACTGTCTGCCCTCAGTCCCCTCCTCCACCACTACCACATATCTACAACCCACTGTGTGCCCTCAGGCCCCTACTCCACCACTACCACATATCTACAACCCACTGTGTGCCCTCAGTCCCCTCCTCCACCACTACCACATATCTACAACCCACTGTCTGCCCTCAGTCCCCTCCTCCACCACTACCACATATCTACAACCCACTGTCTGCCCTCAGTCCCCTCCTCCACCACTACCACATATCTACAACACACTGTGTGCCCTCAGGCCCCTACTCCACCACTACCATATATCTACAACACACTGTCTGCCCTCAGGCCCCTCCTCCACCACTACCATATATCTACAACACACTGTCTGCCCTCAGTCCCCTCCTCCACCACTACCACATATCTACAACACACTGTGTGCCCTCAGTCCCCTACTCCACCACTACCACATATCTACAACACACTGTGTGCCCTCAGTCCCCTCCTCCACCACTACCACATATCTACAACACACTGTGTGCCCTCAGTCCCCTCCTCCACCACTACCACATATCTACAACACACTGTGTGCCCTCAGTCCCCTACTCCACCACTACCACATATCTACAACACACTGTGTGCCCTCAGTCCCCTCCTCCACCACTACCACATATCTACAACACACTGTGTGCCCTCAGTCCCCTCCTCCACCACTACCACATATCTACAACCCACTGTGTGCCCCCAGGC
Source organism: Oncorhynchus kisutch (assembly GCF_002021735.2). Classification (NCBI taxonomy): domain Eukaryota; kingdom Metazoa; phylum Chordata; class Actinopteri; order Salmoniformes; family Salmonidae; genus Oncorhynchus; species Oncorhynchus kisutch. The sequence continues at coordinate 91,838 of NW_022262908.1, read as the reverse complement.
CCCTCCTCCACCACTACCACATATCTACAACACACTGTGTGCCCTCAGTCCCCTCCTCCACCACTACCACATATCTACAACACACTGTGTGCCCTCAGTCCCCTACTCCACCACTACCACATATCTACAACCCACTGTGTGCCCTCAGGCCCCTACTCCACCACTACCACATATCTACAACACACTGTGTGCCCTCAGTCCCCTCCTCCACCACTACCACATATCTACAACACACTGTGTGCCCTCAGTCCCCTACTCCACCACTACCACATATCTACAACACACTGTCTGCCCTCAGTCCACTCCTCCACCACTACCACATATCTACAACACACTGTCTGCCCTCAGTCCCCTCCTCCACCACTACCACATATCTACAACACACTGTGTGCCCTCAGTCCCCTCCTCCACCACTACCACATATCTACAACACACTGTGTGCCCTCAGGCCCCTACTCCACCACTACCACATATCTACAACACACTGTGTGCCCTCAGTACCCTCCTCCACCACTACCACATATCTACAACACACTGTGTGCCCTCAGTCCCCTACTCCACCACTACCACATATCTACAACCCACTGTGTGCCCTCAGTCCCCTCCTCCACCACTACCACATATCTACAACACACTGTGTGCCCTCAGTCCCCTCCTCCACCACTACCACATATCTACAACACATTGTGTGCCCTCAGTCCCCTACTCCACCACTACCACATATCTACAACCCACTGTGTGCCCTCAGTCCCCTACTCCACCACTACCACATATCTACAACCCACTGTGTGCCCTCAGTCCCCTACTCCACCACTACCACATATCTACAACACACTGTGTGCCCTCAGGCCCCTACTCCACCACTACCACATATCTACAACACACTGTGTGCCCTCAGTCCCCTCCTCCACCACTACCACATATCTACAACACACTGTGTGCCCTCAGTCCCCTACTCCACCACTACCACATATCTACAACCCACTGTCTGCCCTCAGTCCCCTCCTCCACCACTACCACATATCTACAACCCACTGTCTGCCCTCAGTCCCCTCCTCCACCACTACCACATATCTACAACACACTGTGTGCCCTCAGTCCCCTACTCCACCACTACCACATATCTACAACACACTGTGTGCCCTCAGTACCCTCCTCCACCACTACCACATATCTACAACCCACTGTGTGCCCTCAGGCCCCTACTCCACCACTACCACATATCTACAACCCACTGTCTGCCCTCAGTCCCCTCCTCCACCACTACCACATATCTACAACCCACTGTGTGCCCTCAGTCCCCTACTCCACCACTACCACATATCTACAACCCACTGTCTGCCCTCAGTCCCCTCCTCCACCACTACCACATATCTACAACCCACTGTCTGCCCTCAGTCCCCTACTCCACCACTACCACATATCTACAACACACTGTGTGCCCTCAGGCCCCTACTCCACCACTACCACATATCTACAACACACTGTGTGCCCTCAGTCCCCTCCTCCACCACTACCACATATCTACAACATACTGTGTGCCCTCAGTCCCCTACTCCACCACTACCACATATCTACAACACACTGTGTGCCCTCAGTACCCTCCTCCACCACTACCACATATCTACAACACACTGTGTGCCCTCAGTCCCCTACTCCACCACTACCACATATCTACAACCCACTGTGTGCCCTCAGTCCCCTACTCCACCACTACCACATATCTACAACCCACTGTGTGCCCTCAGGCCCCTACTCCACCACTACCACATATCTACAACACACTGTGTGCCCTCAGTCCCCTACTCCACCACTACCACATATCTACAACACACTGTGTGCCCTCAGGCCCCTACTCCACCACTACCACATATCTACAACCCACTGTGTGCCCTCAGGCCCCTATTCCACCACTAACACATATCTACAACACACTGTGTGCCCCCAGGCCCCTACTCCACCACTAACACATATCTACAACCCACTGTGTGCCCTCAGTCCCCTACTCCACCACTACCACATATCTATAACCCACTGTGTGCCCTCAGGCCCCTACTCCACCACTACCACATATCTACAGTACTAAATCCGTTTGTAAGTGTAGTGCGTGTGTTATCGTGTGTGTGTAAGTGTAGTGCGTGTGTTATCGTGTGTGTGTAAGTGTAGTGCGTGTGTTATCGTGTGTGTGTTATCGTGTGTGTAAGTGTAGTGCGTGTGTAAGTGTAGTGCGTGTGTTATCGTGTGTGTGTAAGTGTAGTGCGTGTGTTATCGTGTGTGTGTAAGTGTAGTGTGTGTGTTATCGTGCGTGTGTGTAAGTGTAGTGTGTGTGTTATCGTGTGTGCGTGTAAGTGTTGTGTGTGTGTAAGTGTAGTGCGTGTGTTATCGTGTGTGTGTAAGTGTAGTGCGTGTGTTATCGTGTGTGTGTAAGTGTAGTGCGTGTGTTATCGTGTGTGTATAAGTGTAGTGCGTGTGTTATCGTGTGTGTGTAAGTGTAGTGCGTGTGTTATCGTGTGTGTGTAAGTGTAGTGTGTGTGTTATCGTGTGTGTGTAAGTGTAGTGTGTGTGTTATCGTGCGTGTGTGTAAGTGTAGTGCGTGTGTTATCGTGTGTGTGTAAGTGTAGTGCGTGTGTTATCGTGTGTGTGTAAGTGTAGTGCGTGTGTTATCGTGTGTGTGTAAGTGTAGTGCGTGTGTTATCGTGTGTGTGTATGTGTAGTGCGTGTGTTATCGTGTGTGTGTAAGTGTAGTGCGTGTGTTATCGTGTGTGTGTAAGTGTAGTGCGTGTGTTATCGTGTGTGTGTGTAAGTGTAGTGCGTGTGTTATCGTGTGTGTGTAAGTGTAGTGCGTGTGTTATCGTGTGTGTGTAAGTGTAGTGCGTGTGTTATCGTGTGTGTGTAAGTGTAGTGCGTGTGTTATCGTGTGTGTGTAAGTGTAGTGCGTGTGTTATCGTGTGTGTGTAAGTGTAGTGCGTGTGTTATCGTGTGTGTGTAAGTGTAGTGCGTGTGTTATCGTGTGTGTGTAAGTGTAGTGCGTGTGTTATCGTGTCTCATAGCATAGCATGTGTCTATGTTTGTGTTGCATTACAGTCCCTGCTGCTCCATAAGGTTTCTTTTACCGTTCTTGGGGGTAAAGTTCATGCAGTCGTTATGTAGCCGCAAGCCTGACAATCATTTCCCCCATAATGCAACACACTTTGGAATGCAGTGACCAGCAAAAGTGATCCCCTCGAACGCCCCCCCCCCCCCCTCCTCTCATCTCATCTCCAAGATGGCATCAGGAGAGAGAGGGCCAGCAGTGTTGCCTGGATACCAGTGGCTGATCTGCGTGTGTATGAGAAGGGTGAGGGTATATCTCTCTCTCTCTCTGAGCAGGGCAGGTTCCTTCCTGTTTACTGGACAACACAGAGCTGATAGGAGACACAGAGAGAGAGGGCCAGCAGTGTTGCCTGGATACCAGTGGGTGAGGGTATATCTCTCTCTCTCTGAGCAGGGCGGGTTCCTTCCTGTTTACTGGACAACACAGAGCTGATAGGAGACACACACAGAGAGAGAGAGAGAACGTAACCTTCAGTAGGTCATCCACACAGTCAGCTGTCCCCTGTGACCAGGAGCACATTTCACCAGGAGCCCAGAGGCACATCGCAGCCTTTTCGTTTCAAAAGAAGCAAAGCAGGGTATTATATCATATCCGCCACAAGGGTTAAAGGTCAACATCAACGTCTGTATTAAAAAAACAACAGACTGATATGTTGTTGTTGTTCCGTCATCTCTGAACAACTAGTTGTCCAGACATGATCATTTCTGACATAACATCAGGGGCAGGAGTCACATAACCCTTTCCCTGTCTGTTGGTCTGAACTAGCTGAGCAGCACTAACTACAGTAGGAGTCTGTTGGTCTGAACTAGCAGAGCAGCACTATCTAACTCTACAGTAGGAGTCTGTTGGTCTGAACTTGCTGAGCAGCACTATCTAACTCTACAGTAGGAGTCTGTTGGTCTGAACTAGCTGAGCAGCACTATCTAACTCTACAGTAGGAGTCTGTTGGTCTGAACTAGCTGAGCAGCACTATCTAACTACAGTAGGAGTCTGTTGGTCTGAACTTGCTGAGCAGCACTATCTAACTCTACAGTAGGAGTCTGTTGGTCTGAATTAGCTGAGCAGCACTATCTAACTCTACAGTAGGAGTCTGTTGGTCTGAACTAGCTGAGCAGCACTATCTAACTCTACAGTAGGAGTCTGTTGGTCTGAACTAGCTGAGCAGCACTATCTAACTCTACAGTAGGAGTCTGTTGGTCTGAACTAGCTGAGCAGCACTATCTAACTCTACAGTAGGAGTCTGTCGGTCTGAACTAGCTGAGCAGCACTATCTAACTACAGTAGGAGTCTGTCGGTCTGAACTAGCTGAGCAGCACTATCTAACTCTACAGTAGGAGTCTGTTGGTCTGAACTAGCTGAGCAGCACTATCTAACTCTACAGTAGGAGTCTGTTGGTCTGAACTAGCTGAGCAGCACTATCTAACTCTACAGTAGGAGTCTGTTGGTCTGAACTAGCTGAGCAGCGCTATCTAACTCTGCAGTAGGAATCTGTCGGTCTGAACTAGCAGAGCAGCACTATCTAACTCTGTAGTAGGAGTCTGTTGGTCTGAACTAGCTGAGCAGCACTATCTAACTCTGTAGTAGGAGTCCGTTGCTAGATTGTCCATTGGACACTGAAGGACAGGGAGCTCTACATGGTGAAACAGTGCCACCCAGTGGCAGTCTGACGTCAACGCAGGCCAAAGCATTCCCAAATCAGGTGCCTTGCAGCACTCACGATTCAATTATCGAATTAAATAAACGACTAACAAATCTATTTTTTTAAAATATTTAAACAATGAATCAGTTAATGAATGAATTGTTAATAAATAACGTTATATAACGATATAAAACGATATATAAAACGATATATATAACGTTATTTAACGATATAAAACGATTAGATGAGTGTTATTGGTTTTTCCCATGTAATGTTTTGAGGTTGGACTTCCTAAGAGCGTTTAGCATTTTAACACGGAGGACGGACAGTTTGGTGTCACATCCTGTCAGTCACCCCTCTACTTCCTGTCTGTTACTAAGGAAAGACGACACAGTTAGTACTGTAAGGAGTAGGACACAATACATAGAGTAGAATATAATATAGTAGAACACACCCCTCTACTTCCTGTCTAATATAGTAGAACACACCCCTCTACTTCCTGTCTAATATAGTAGAACACACCCCTCTACTTCCTGTCTAATATAGTAGAACACACCCCTCTACTTCCTAGATAATATAGTAGAACACACCCCTCTACTTCCTGTCTAATATAGAACACACCCCTCTACTTCCTGTCTAATATAGTAGAACACACCCCTCTACTTCCTGTCTAATATAGTAGAACACACCCCTCTACTTCCTGTCTAATATAGTAGAACACACCCCTCTACTTCCTGTCTAATATAGTAGAACACACCCCTCTACTTCCTGTCTAATATAGTAGAATATAATATAGTAGAAGAGTCTAATATAGTAGAATATAATATAGTAGAAGAGTCTAATATAGTAGAATATAATATAGTAGAATAGTCTAATATAGTAGAATATAATATAGTAGAATATAATATAGTAGAATAGTCTAATATAGTAGAATATAATATAGTAGAAGAGTCTAATATAGTAGAAGAGTCTAATATAGTAGAAGAGTCTAATATAGTAGAAGAGTCTAATATAGTAGAATATAATATAGTAGAATATAATATAGTAGAAGAGTCTAATATAGTAGAATAGTCTAATATAGTAGAATATAATATAGTAGAAGAGTCTAATATAGTAGAATATAATATAGTAGAAGAGTCGAATATAGTAGAAGAGTCTAATATAGTAGAAGAGTCTAATATAGTAGAAGAGTCTAATATAGTAGAATAGTCTAATATAGTAGAATAGTCTAATATAGTAGAAGAGTCTAATATAGTAGAACATAATATAGTAGAATAGTCTAATATAGTAGAATATAATATAGTAGAATAGTCTAATATAGTAGAATATAATATAGTAGAATAGTCTCATATAATATAGTAGAATAGTCTAATATAATACAGTAGAATAGTCTAATATAGTAGAATACAGTAGAATAGTCTAATATAGTAGAATACAGTAGATTAGTCTAATATAGTAGAATACAGTAGAATAGTCTAATATAGTAGAGTACAGTAGATTAGTCTAATATAGTGGAATACAGTAGATTAGTCTAATATAGTAGAATACAGTAGAATAGTCTAATATAGTAGAGTACAGTAGATTAGTCTAATATAGTGGAATACAGTAGAATAGTCTAATATAGTAGAATACAGTAGAATAGTCTAATATAGTAGAATACAGTAGAATATAATAGAATAGAATGTAGTAGAATTGAACACAGTATAATATAGTACAATACAGCACAATAAAGTAGAATTATAGTACAATTGCGTCGAACATAGTAGAAAGCCAAATAGAATAGAACATAGTAGAATACAGTAGATTATAATACAGTAGAATAGAATACAGTAGAATGGAATAGAGTAGAATAGAATACAGTAGAATGGAATACAGTAGAATAGAATAGAGTAGAATAGAATACAGTAGAATGGAATACAGTAGAATGGAATAGAGTAGAATAGAATACAGTAGAATGGAATACAGTAGAATGGAATAGAGTAGAATAGAATACAGTAGAATGGAATACAGTAGAATAGAATAGAGTAGAATACAGTATAATGGAATACAGTAGAATAGAATAGAGTAGAATGGAATACAGTAGAATGGAATACAGTAGAATAGAATAGAATACAGTAGAATATAATAGAGTAGAATACAATACAGTAGAATGGAATAGAGTAGAATACAATACAGTAGAATGGAATGGAGTAGAATAGAATACAGTAGAATAGAATACAGTAGAATAGAATACAGTAGAATAGAATACAGTAGAATGGAATAGAGTAGAATAGAATACAGTAGAATGGAATAGAGTAGGATAGAATACAGTAGAATGGAATACAGTAGAATGGAATACAGTAGAATGGAATAGAGTAGAATAGAATACAGTAGAATGGAATACAGTAGAATGGAATACAGTAGAATGGAATACAGTAGAATAGAATACAGTAGAATAGAATACAGTAGAATATAATAGAGTAGAATACAATACAGTAGAATGGAATAGAGTAGAATAGAATACAGTAGAATATAATAGAGTAGAATACAATACAGTAGAATGGAATAGAGTAGAATAGAATACAGTAGAATGGAATACAATAGAATAGAATACAGTAGAATATAATAGAGTAGAATACAATACAGTAGAATGGAATACAGTAGAATAGAATACAGTAGAATAGATTACAGTAGAATAGAATACAGTAGAATATAATACAGTAGAATAGAATACAGTAGAATAGATTACAGTAGAATAGAATACAGTAGAATAGATTACAGTAGAATAGAATACAGTAGAATATAATACAGTAGAATATAATACAGTAGGATATAATACAGTAGGATATAATCCATTTTCCTATGAGGGAACTTCTTCTGACCTCCACTATTAACATAGGCTACAAGAATAGTCAGGTGGGGGGGGGGGTTCTTGACCACGAGGTCTACAACTATTGGCCTGAGGTAGCTCTATGTCAACTTCCAAAAAGTGAATGAGTAAGTTAGGGGAACTTCCCCGAGGTGAGTTGTCTTGGAGAAAGTAGTCAATATGGTCTGCCCTGTCCTTCAGACATGAATCTGGGTGCAGTTGCAATGAAATACATAGTGGACAGGCTCGTTAGAAGGTAATGGGTGTGTAGGGGATAGATATAGGTTAATAGTTCTCTCTCTCCCACCACCACCCTCCTCCTCTCCTCACACCATCACCCAATCAGAAGTGTTTACTAGGGTAAACAGTACATGAGTCGATAAACGGGAAGTAGCGGACAATGAAACACGCCGGACAGGAAGTGAGGTATTAGGACTTTATAAAGAGGTGTCATGGGAATAGGGCCCTGGTCACTAGTAGTTCACTATATAGGGAATAGGGCTCTGGTCACTAGTAGTTCACTATATAGGGAATAGGGCTCTGGTCACTAGTAGTTCACTATATAGGGAATAGGGCCCTGGTCACTAGTAGTTCACTATATAGGGAATAGGGCTCTGGTCACTAGTAGTTCACTATATAGGGAATAGGGCTCTGGTCACTAGTAGTTCACTATATAGGGAATAGGGCTCTGGTCACTAGTAGTTCACTATATAGGGAATAGGGCTCTGGTCACAGGTAGTTCACTATATAGGGAATAGGGCTCTGGTCACTAGTAGTTCACTATATAGGGAATAGGGCTCTGGTCACTAGTAGTTCACTATATAGGGAATAGGGCCCTGGTCACTAGTAGTTCACTATATAGGGAATAGGGCTCTGGTCACTAGTAGTTCACTATATAGGGAATAGGGCTCTGGTCACTAGTAGTTCACTATATAGGGAATAGGGCTCTGGTCACTAGTAGTTCACTATACAGGGAACAGGGCTCTGGTCACTAGTAGTTCACTATATAGGGAATAGGGCTCTGGTCACTAGTAGTTCACTATATAGGGAATAGGGCTCTGGTCACTAGTAGTTCACTATATAGGGAATAGGGCTCTGGTCACTAGTAGTTCACTATATAGGGAATAGGGCTCTGGTCACTAGTAGTTCACTATACAGGGAATAGGGCTCTGGTCACTAGTAGTTCACTATATAAGGAATAGGGCTCTGGTCACTAGTAGTTCACTATATAGGGAACAGGGCTCTGGTCACTAGTAGTTCACTATATAGGGAACAGGGCTCTGGTCACTAGTAGTTCACTATATAGGGAATAGGGCTCTGGTCACTAGTAGTTCACTATACAGGGAACAGGGCTCTGGTCACTAGTAGTTCACTATATAGGGAATAGGGCTCTGGTCACTAGTAGTTCACTATATAGGGAACAGGGCTCTGGTCACTAGTAGTTCACTATATAGGGAATAGGGCTCTGGTCACTAGTAGTTCACTATATAGGGAATAGGGCCCTGGTCACTAGTAGTTCACTATATAGGGAATAGGGCTCTGGTCACTAGTAGTTCACTATATAGTGAATAGGGCTCTGGTCACTATTAGTTCACTATATAGGGAATAGGGAATAGGGCTCTGGTCACTAGTAGTTCACTATATAGGGAATAGGGCACTGGTCACTAGTAGTTCACTATATAGGGAATAGGGCTCTGGTCACTAGTAGTTCACTATATAGGGAATAGGGCTCTGGTCACTAGTAGTTCACTATATAGGGAATAGGGCTCTGGTCACTAGTAGTTCACTATATAGGGAATAGGGCTCTGGTCACTAGTAGTTCACTATATAGGGAATAGGGCTCTGGTCACTAGTAGTTCACTATATAGGGAATAGGGCTCTGGTCACTAGTAGCTGGGGGATGATTTAACAAAAGCGCATTTGCGAAAAAAGCAGAATCGTTGGACGATTGTACCTAACCATAAACACCAATGCCTTTCTTAAAATCAATACACAGAAGTATATATTTTTAAACCTGCATATTTAGCTAAAAGAAATCCAGGTGAGCAGGCAATATTAACCAGGTGAAATTGTGTCACTTCTCTTGCGTTCATTGCACGCAGAGTCAGGGTATATGCAACAGTTTGGGCCGCCTGGCTCATCGCGAACTAATTTGCCAGAATTTTACGTAATTATGACATAACATTGAAGGTTGTGCAATGTAACAGCAATATTTAGCCTTATGGATGCCACCCGTTAGATAAAATATGTAATGGTTCCATATTTCACTGAAATAATAAACGTTTGGTTTTCGAAATTATAGTTTCCGGATTCGACCCTATTAATGACCAAAGGCTCGTATTTCTGTGTGTTATTATGTTATAATTAAGTCTATGATTTGATAGAGCAGTCTGACTGAGCGATGGTAGGAAGCAGCAGGCTCGTAAGCATTCATTCAAACAGCACTTTCGTGCGTTTTGCCAGCAGCTCTTCGCTGTTTATGACTTCAAGCCTATCAGCCTAATGGCTGGTGTAACCAATGTGAAATGGCTAGCTAGTTAGCTGGGTATGTGCGAATAGCGTTTCAAACATCACTCGCTCCGAGACTTGGAGTAGTTATTCCCCTGGCCCTGCAAAGGGCCACGGCTTTTGTGGAGCGATGGGTAACGCTGCTTCGAGTGTGGTTGTTGTCGATGTGTTCCTGGTTCGAGCCCACCAGCTTTCATATGCTCTCATGTTCTGAGCAAGGAACTGAAACGTTAGCTTTCTTACATGGCACATATTGCACTTTTACTTCTCCAACACTTTGTTTTTGCATTATTTAAACCAAATTGAACATGTTTCATTATTTATTTGAGGCTAAATTGATTTTTATTGATATATTATATTAAGTTAAAATAACTGTGCATTCAGTATTGTTGTAATTGTCATTATTACAAATAAATGAATAACAAATACCTGTTTTAAAATCATAATGGGTCGACCGCTACAACACACACAACTCTGACACAGTGTTCATTAATGACAGTAACATTTTAATGTTGGACCTGATATTAATCACATATCAGCAGGGAACATACCATCTCCTCAGGTTATCTGACAATACACCAGTACCCCTCAACCCGGTACATCTATAGTGAAGTACCCCCCAACCCAGTACATCCACAGAAAAGTACCCCTCAACCCGGTACATCCATAGAGAGGTACCCCTCAACCCAGTACATCTATAGTGAAGTACCCCTCAACCCAGTACAGCCATAGTGAAGTACCCCTCAACCCAGTACAGCCATAGTGAAGTACCCCTCAACCCAGTACATCCATAGTGAAGTACCCCTCAACCCAGTACATCCATAGTGAAGTACCCCTCAACCCAGTACAGCCATAGTGAAGTACCCCTCAACCCAGTACAGCCATAGTGAAGTACCCCTCAACCCAGTACAGCCATAGTGAAGTACCCCTCAACCCAGTACAGCCATAGTGAAGTACCCCTCAACCCAGTACAGCCATAGTGAAGTACCCCTCAACCCAGTACATCCATAGTGAAGTACCCCTCAACCCAGTACATCCATAGTGAAGTACCCCTCAACCCAGTACAGCCATAGTGAAGTACCCCTCAACCCAGTACAGCCATAGTGAAGTACCCCTCAACCCAGTACAGCCATAGTGAAGTCATGTAAGTTTCCATTGTGTTTTGCTCCGCAGTCTGGCAGCAGGTCATCAGTCTGGCAGCAGGTCATCAGTCTGGCAGCAGGCCATCAGTCTGGCAGCAGGCCATCAGTCTGGCAGCAGGTCATCAGTCTGGCAGCAGGTCATCAGTCTGGCAGCAGGTCATCAGTCTGCTAATAGGAGGCTACTACGACCCTGGTATTTGCTAGATAACACACACTGTAGTAGATGCTTAGTCGTGACTTACAAACTGACTATTCATGGAGTCCAGCAACACTCTGCAACCCACCGTCTGCAGGTAGTGACCGATACCGAACGCGTCGGGACACGACTGCCACTCTCCTCGGTGTTCATCGGGACACGTCCAGGTCACTTTGATTTGGCTGTAGCCCAACGCGGTTATGGTCCGATTACGCAACGCAGCGCCGCACTGGTGACACGTCTGGAAAAGCTCCTTGAGCTTCGACTCGTTCACGATCCATTTCCTTTCGCTCCAAACTCCTCCTCCGTCCGGTTCGCCTGACGACACCCTACTGTCAGAGCTGGAGGTGGAGGGGGTGGAGGGGCTGGAGGTGGAGAGGCTGGAGGTGGAGAGGCTGGAGGTGGAGAGGCTGGAGGTGGAGAGGCTGGAGGTGGAGAGGCTGGAGGTGGAGAGGCTGGAGGTGGAGAGGCTGGAGGTGGAGGGGCTGGAGGTGGAGGGGCTGGAGGTGGAACCAGCAGCAGAGCTCATACTGGTACAGTCCTTCACTGAAGTCTTCTTAACGGCTGTGTCCATTTGACCTTTCTTCCTGCGCGTCCCCTGAATGAAAGAAAAAATAAACATGTTAAAAGAAGAATTTGTACAAAAAACTGCATTCTAATAAAGACAGGTTGCTGTGGAAACGGTGAATAAATGACTCCATTCTGATAAAGACAGGTTACTGTGGAAACGGTGAATAAATGACTCCATTCTGATAAAGACAGGTTGCTGTGGAAACGTTGGTGAATAAGTGACTCCATTCTGATAAAGACAGGTTGCTGTGGAAACGGTGAATAAATGACTCCATTCTGATAAAGACAGGTTGCTGTGGAAACGTTGGTGAATAAATGACTCCATTCTGATAAAGACAGGTTGCTGTGGAAACGTTGGTGAATAAATGACTCCATTCTGATAAAGACAGGTTGCTGTGGAAACGGTGAATAAATGACTCCATTCTGATAAAGACAGGTTGCTGTGGAAACAGTGAATAAATGACTACATTCTGATAAAGACAAGTTGCTGTGGAAACGGTGAATAAATGACTACATTCTGATAAAGACAGGTTACTGTGGAAACTGTGAATAAATGACTCCATTCTGATAAAGACAAGTTGCTGTGGAAACGGTGAATAAATGACTCCATTCTGATAAAGACAGGTTGCTGTGGAAACGTTGGTGAATAAATGACTCCATTCTGATAAAGACAGGTTGCTGTGGAAACAGTGAATAAATTACTCCATTCTGATAAAGACAGGTTGCTGTGGAAACGTTGGTGAATAAATTACTCCATTCTGATAAAGACAGGTTGCTGTGGAAACGTTGGTGAATAAATTACTCCATTCTGATAAAGACAGGTTGCTGTGGAAACGGTGCATAAATGACTCCATTCTGATAAAGACAGGTTGCTGTGGAAACGTTGGTGAATAAATGACTCCATTCTGATAAAGACAGGTTACTGTGGAAACGGTGAATAAATGACTCCATTCTGATAAAGACAGGTTACTGTGGAAACGGTGAATAAATGACTCCATTCTGATAAAGACAAGTTGCTGTGGAAACGGTGAATAAATGACTACATTCTGATAAAGACAGGTTGCTGTGGAAACGGTGAATAAATGACTCCATTCTGATAAAGACAGGTTGCTGTGGAAACGTTGGTGAATAAATGACTCCATTCTGATAAAGACAGGTTGCTGTGGAAACGTTGGTGAATAAATGACTCCATTCTGATAAAGACAGGTTGCTGTGGAAACGTTGGTGAATAAGTGACTCCATTCTGATAAAGACAGGTTGCTGTGGAAACGTTGGTGAATAAATGACTCCATTCTGATAAAGACAGGTTGCTGTGGAAACGTTGGTGAATAAATGACTCCATTCTGATAAAGACAGGTTGCTGTGGAAACGTTGGTGAATAAATGACTCCATTCTGATAAAGACAGGTTGCTGTGGAAACGGTGAATAAATGACTCCATTCTGATAAAGACAGGTTGCTGTGGAAACAGTGAATAAATGACTACATTCTGATAAAGACAGGTTACTGTGGAAACGGTGAATAAATGACTCCATTCTGATAAAGACAAGTTGCTGTGGAAACGGTGAATAAATGACTCCATTCTGATAAAGACAGGTTGCTGTGGAAACGTTGGTGAATAAATGACTCCATTCTGATAAAGACGGGTTGCTGTGGAAACGTTGGTGAATAAATGACTCCATTCTGATAAAGACAGGTTGCTGTGGAAACGGTGCATAAATGACTCCATTCTGATAAAGACAAGTTGCTGTGGAAACGGTGAATAAATGACTCCATTCTGATAAAGACAGGTTGCTGTGGAAACGTTGGTGAATAAATGACTCCATTCTGATAAAGACAGGTTGCTGTGGAAACGTTGGTGAATAAGTGACTCCATTCTGATAAAGACAGGTTGCTGTGGAAACGTTGGTGAATAAATGACTCCATTCTGATAAAGACAGGTTGCTGGTGAAACGTTGGTGAATAAATGACAACATTGGGCGACTAGTGTGCAGCTTTTGCTTTTGAAGTGTTATACGAACAGAATGAGTCGGGACCAACAGAATGAGTCTGGAGCAACAGAATGAGTCTGGAGCAACAGAATAAGTCGGGACCAACAGAATGAGTCGGGAGCAACAGAATGAGTCGGGAGCAACAGAATGAGTCGGGAGCAACAGAATGAGTCGGGACCAACAGAATGAGTCGGGACCAACAGAATGAGTCAAGAACCAACAGAATGAGTCAAGAACCAACAGAATGAGTCAAGAACCAACAGAATGAGTCAAGAACCAACAGAATGAGTCAAGAACCAACAGAATGAGTCTGGAGCAACAGAATGAGTCTGGAGCAACAGAATGAGTCTGGAGCAACAGAATGAGTCTGGAGCAACAGAATGAGTCTGGAGCAACAGAATGAGTCTGGAGCAACAGAATGAGTCTGGAGCAACAGGATGAGTCTGGAGCAACAGAAGGAACAGGAAGTGTCAGACAGATACTCACAGGAACGTTGGTCTTTGTTTTTTTCCTTCTGCATGCGTCTCCCGTTGTCGTCGTAGAGGAGAGGTCCTGCAGAAACATAATGTCAGCCCAACCAATAACCTGTTATCTATCAGACCCTGAGATAGACTAGTGTCCTGTCCAGGGAGTGTACTGGTACATCAAGCTGTCTCACTACAGAAACAGGATATAGACTAGTGTCCTGTCCAGGGGGTGTACTGGTACATCAAGCTGTCTCACTACAGAAACAGGAGATAGACTAGTGTCCTGGTACATAAAGCTGTCTCCCTACAGAAACAGGATATAGACTAGTGTCCTGTCCAGGAGGTGTACTGTACATCAAGCTGTCCCACTACAGAAACAGGACATAGACTCCTGCTCCTATGAGTCATTCCAGCTCCCACAAGCCAGGGCTACTTCCATAGTATCCATCCACAGCCAGTAGAGCCCCATGATGATAACAGCATTACCTTACTAAGTGTAGAGCCCCATGATGATAACAGCATTACCTTACTAAGTGTAGAGCCCCATGATAATAACATCATTACCTTACTAGTGTAGAGCCCCATGATACTAACAGCATTACCTTACTAAGTGTAGAGCCCCATGATAATAACAGCATTACCTTACTAAGTGTATAGCCCCATGATAATAACAGCATTACCTTACTAAGTGAAGAGCCCCATGATAATAACATCATTACCTTACTAAGTGTACAGCCCCATGATAATAACAGCATTACCTTACTAAGTGTACATTACCTTACTACGTGTAGAGCCCCATGATAATAACAGCATTACCTTACTAAATGTACATTACCTTACTAAGTGTAGAGCCCCATGATAATAACAGCATTACCTTACTAAGTGTAGAGCCACATGATAATAACAGCATTACCTTACTAAGTGTACAGCTAGTAGAGACACATGATCATAACAGCATTACCTTACTAAGTGTAGATACCCATGACAATAACAACATTACCATACTAAGTGTAGATCCCCATGATAATAACAGCATTACCTCACTAAGTGTAGAGCCCCGTAATAATAACAGCATTACCTCACTAACTGTACAGCCCCATGATAATAACAGCATTACCTCACTAACTGTACAGCCCCATGATAATAACAGCATTACCTCACTAACTGTACAGCCCCATGATAATAACAGCATTACCTCACTACGTGTACATTACCTTACTAAGTGTAGAGCCCCATGATAATAACAGCATTGCCTCACTACGTGTACATTACCTTACTAAGTGAACACGTGGGAGCCAGAGCCACGTGCGCCCCAAAGGTTGAAGCAGGCTCTGTCAGCTGCAGACCCCGGTGGGAGAGGAACCCCGTCATAGCAACACCTGACCCTCCACGTTGTGGGGTGGGACCAGACGCCCCTCCAGCAGACAGGGAGTCAGTCCCTGGAGCTACGTCTCCCGTCTCAACCTGGGTGAGAGAGAAAAAAGGCACAGGCACCAGGAAATGCCGCTATTCATTTTTTTAAATCAACAAAAGGGAGAACACGTGTAGGCATGACATCAATTTGGGCTTTGAACAAGACCACGGGAGAACCTCAATTGCATTTCCTCGATTCCTAGCGTCCTCTCTCGCCTTCTCAAACACCATTGGATGTGACGGTGAGAGGGTCCCGCCCCTCTGACCTCATCCAATGGGTTTGGTATCCGAGAAGGGAACGAGGAGCGACTACAAGGAGTCAAGGAAATGCAATTGAGATTCTCCCTATAATAACTGCATGCTGTCATCTATTACAAGCCAAGCTAAACACTATACAGTCAAGTCACAGTTCCTTTATATTGCATGTGGACATTTTATTATGTATTTGACCCAAGACAATGAATAAAGGCACCAAGAAAATGGCACAAAGTTAACTTAGACATTGTGTTGTACTTGGCTAAAATTGTGTGTGTTGTACTTGGCTATTCTTTGGCTAAAAGTGTGTGTTTGTGTGCTCGCTCTGAGAAGAAGGACATTCACCAGTAAAGTGACAGCCCTATGAAAACGTCAACAGAACACCTTTCACTAAAACTACGCTACCCATAATACAATGCGACCCCCCCCACCCAGTGATTGATAGCTAGCTTACATTGGTAGTTCCAGCATCTACGCACTAGGTTTTGTCATTTATCAAGGAACAAATAATAACCCTGTTCA
Source organism: Oncorhynchus kisutch (assembly GCF_002021735.2). Taxonomy (NCBI): domain Eukaryota; kingdom Metazoa; phylum Chordata; class Actinopteri; order Salmoniformes; family Salmonidae; genus Oncorhynchus; species Oncorhynchus kisutch. The sequence continues at coordinate 75,195 of NW_022262908.1, read as the reverse complement.
ATCAGTCAGATATTGTTAGATTACCACTTACCGACATTATTCCACGTTGTCCTGGCGTGTGAACGGCCACCGACGGCACCGCCGTATCCTTCAGGAAACTTTTCATGATTCTCATCCTGCTGTGTCTGTCCTGTCCCAGCTTCTCGTAATAGTCCCCCGGTAGAAAATGTTCCGAGCAAACGAGTAACTTTCTGAGGTCATCGGTCGCGGTATTAGCATCTTTGTTCAGAGCAATCAGCCATAGTTTCAATCGGTCCGGATGACTCAATGGAAGTCGGTGAAACATTAGAGCCGACCAAGTCTTTTGCTTGTTGTCGCACGTTTTAACAGCGCACTCGCGAGGCATATTGGAGCAGCGACGGTAGCGCACGTGACAACGGGGAAAGCTCTTTAGTTGAGATTAACGTTAGTTAGCAATACCGTTGATGATGGTTGTCCGTCTCAACACAGCAGCACACTCGACTAGCTAGCTAGCTACTTGCAAATGTAAACTTGCTAGATAATAGCTTGAAAATATTTCCAGCAGTGTGGACAATCTTCAGTTCACTGGCTGCGAGGTAAATCAATAACGCTTTGCAGTCTGTTGATGTCGCTAGGAGTTACTTTTCTTATTTTGATACCAGCTATATAGCAAACCCGAAAATGTCGCGTTTACTTCCTTGAAAAGGAACGTCAGAACAAGCTGTCCAATCAGCGCGGCTTTTGCTCAGCTACTCGTGGGCGTGGTTTTGCACCAAGTTTGGCGCACATAAAAACCCACATAATCAAGACTGTAAAAATAGAGTGAGAAGGAAGCAGAGCAGAACAGGTGTCCATCCCTACATATATTGAATCAATAAAGTAGGGTTTGAGTCTGGAGTCAAGGCCAGGGACAGGGGATGGGAATCAACCTAAATGGCATCCTATATATATATATATATATATATATATATATATATATATATCCTACAATCCTATATCCTACAAGTTGTGCACTATATATATATATATATCCTACAAGTTGTGCACTATATCAGATGACTTAGTTCTTCATCTAATGTTATCTACTGTATGTACACTCCCTATACTGAATGATTGGATCCCTTGATAAAGATGAGCAAAAAAGACACTATAAAATATAATACAAATACTGTGCTATATTGTATGCTACATTTATTCATTTTTTACAATATTATTTTATATATCCTATATATAGTGCACAACTTTTAACCAGGGCCCATTGGGGCTGTAATCCCTTGCAAAAGTATTCATACCCCTATATAGAACATCTGTAAGATCAAATATTACCTTTCAACCACAGATCCAACTGGTTCTGGAATGTTCCCAGTAGATAAAGAGGACATACTGGTTCTGGAATGTTCCCAGTAGATAAAAAGGACATACTGGTTCTGGAATGTTCCCAGTAGATAAAGAGAACATACTAGTTCTGGAATGTTCCCAGTAGATAAAAAGGACATACTGGTTCTGGAATGTTCCCAGTAGATAAAGAGGACATACTGGTTCTGGAATGTTCCCAGTAGATAAAGAGGACATACTGGTTCTGGAATGTTCCCAGTAGATAAAGAGGACATACTGGTTCTGGAATGTTCCAGTAGATAAAGAGGACATACTGGTTCTGGAATGTTCCCAGTAGATAAAGAGGACATACTGGTTCTGGAATGTTCCCAGTAGATAAAGATACAACAAAAATACAGGAAGCTTTTTGTGTCAGAGAGAGAGAGAGACATTGTCTTCATCTAATTACTCTCAGAGAGAGAGAGAGGAGTCTGAAGACCAGACTTAAAATGGTATTAAAAGGTGTGCTGGAGAAACTGAGTACCAACAGGAGTGCACATTTTTGTTCAGGCCCAGTAGTAAAACACCTGACCTGATTCAACTAATCATCAAGCCACAAACACTGAGGTACATGTGTAGAGTCTAGAGAGAGAGAGAGAGAGAGAGACAGAGAGAGAGAGAGACCGACAGAGAGAGTGAGAGACCGAGAGAGAGAGATATACAGAGAGTGAGAGATAGAGAGAGAGATAAAGACAGAGAGAGACAGATACAGAGAGAGAGAGAGACAGATACAGAGAGAGAGAGAGACAGATACAGAGAGAGAGAGAGAGAGAGAGAGAGACAGAGAGAGAGAGACAGATACAGAGAGAGAGAGAGACAGATACAGAGAGAGAGAGAGAGAGATACAGAGAGAGACAGAGACAGAGACAGAGAGAGAGAGACAGACACAGAGAGAGAGAGAGAGAGAGAGAGACAGATACAGAGAGAGAGAGACAGATACAGAGAGAGAGAGACAGATACAGAGAGAGCGAGAGACAGAGAGAGGTAGAAGTAGAGAAAGAGACAGACAGACCAAGAGAGTTGTCGGGATAGCACCAGTGGCCAGACATTTCCAGAAAGTAATTTTCCACTCCAGTGGTTTGATACAGTGTTTTCTCATGTTGGGTTCACTTCTAACAAGCTCCCTCCACAACCCAGACCACCAGCTATTATTATAGCAGAATATGATTCTGGACTGGAGCTTTACAATACAGAACCAAACACACACACACACACACACACACACACACACACACACACACACACACACACACACACACAATCATAGTACAACGGTAGTCTGGACTGTAGCTCTACAATACAGATACTACCAGTACAACTACTAGAGAAAAAGTTGGTCAAATACATCACTATAAATCTGATGCTTTTACTTCAGACTTCTACAAACAGACTGACACACACACACACACACACACACACACACACACACACACACACACACACACACACACACACACACACACACACACCACCATGACCTACTGTATGACTTCTACACACACACACCACCATGACATACTGTATGACTTCTACACACACACACACACACCACCATGACATACTGTATGACTTCTACACACACACACACACACACACACACACCACCATGACATACTGTATGACTTCTACACACACACACACACACACACACCACCGTGACATACTGTATGACTTCTACACACACACACACCACCATGACATACTGTATGACTTCTACACACACACACACACACACACACACACACACACACACACACACACACACACACCACCATGACAAACTGTATGACTTCTACACACACACACACACACCACCATGACATACTGTATGACTTCTACACACACACACACACACACCACCATGACATACTGTATGACTTCTACACACACACACACACACACACCACCATGACATACTGTATGACTTCTACACACACACACACCACCATGACATACTGTATGACTTCTACACACACACACACACACACACACACACACCACCATGACATACTGTATGACTTCTACACATACACACACACACACACACCACCATGACATACTGTATGACTTCTACACACACACACACACACACACACACACACACACACACACCACCATGACATACTGTATGACTTCTACACATACACACACACACACACACCACCATGACATACTGTATGACTTCTACACACACACCACCATGACATACTGTATGACTCTCTTACCTTCTTCTCCCTGTCTTTCCCATTCCCGCGTCTCTTCCCATTCTGCTTGGGCTCTCTGAGTCCTTTCTCTCCAGCCGCGGGCCCAAACAGCTTCTTAGCCCACTCATCCTTCTGCGTGGCCAGCCCGGGAGGCTGTGGAGGCAGGGGTAGGTCCCCGGCTGGTAGTGGAGCCCTGTAGCGATCCGCGGGTATCTTGTTCATGGGTGGCGGGAGGGTGCTACAGTTCGTTGATGACCAGCCATCTGTTGACTCAGCATAGGACTCCTGATCACTACACAGCCCTCCTTGTCCCTGCGTTTGTCCTGCCTGGCCTGGTTGTCTCCAGTCTCTCAGGACGTGGACTGGTAACCAGCGTTGAGACTGATGGTGTTGGGGCGGGGCCAGGCTCTGCTCCGCTCCTCCTCCAGATCCTCCCCTCTTCCCTGGCAGGTAGTGGTGGAGTGAGGGCTGGGAGGAGTGGGCCCCTCGAGGGGGGATGGAAGGGGGGGAAGGCGGAGGGTAGCTGTTGTTGAGGTGAGGGGGAGGAGGAGGGGAGAGAGGGGGGCCAGGGACGACACCAGGAGGGACTTGGTTCCAGCCCGGGGCCGAGGGAGGAGGAGGGCTGTCCCAGTGGCGTGGACCGGGGTTGTGATTATGGCCTCCCAGGTCAACCAATAAGACACGGTTACTCTTTTCATCTGGCAGGAAGTTACCGATGCCGCTGTCGCTGTTGCTACTGGTGCTGTGGTTCTGTTAATAACAATAATAACATTAATAATAATAACAACAATAACAATAACAATAATAACATTAATAATAATAACAACAACAATAATAATAATAACAACAATAACAATAATAACATTTATAATAATAATAATAACAATAACAACATAAATAATAATAACAACAACAACAATAATAATAATAATAATAACAACATTAATAATAATAACAACAACAACAATAATAATAACAATAATAACATTAATAATAACAATAATACCATTAATAATAACAATAGCAATAATAACATTAATAATAATAATAATAACAATAACAATAACAATAATAACAATAACATTAATAATAACAATAATAACATTAATAATAATAATAATAACAATAACAACAATAATAATAATAATAACAACATTAATAATAATAACAACAACAACAATAATAATAACAATAATAACATTAATAATAACAATAATACCATTAATAATAACAATAGCAATAGTAACATTAATAATAATAATAATAATAATAACAATAACAATAATAACAATAACATTAATAATAACAATAATAACATTAATAATAATAATAATAATAATAATAACAATAATAATAACAATAATAACATTTATAATAATAACAATAACAATAATAATAACAATAATAACATTTATAATAATAACAATAACAATAACAATAACAATAATACCATTAATAATAACAATGATACCATTAATAATAATAACAGCAATAACAAATTAAATAATAATAATAACAACAATAATAATAATAATAATAATAATAACGGCAATAACAACAACAATAACCAATACAATAACAATAACAACAACAATAATAACAATAACACCAATAACAATAATAATACCAATAATAACCAATACAATAATACTACTAATAATAATAATAACAATAATAACGACAATAACAATGACACTCATATTAACGATTATAACAATAATATCAACAACAATAATAATAATTGAAAAGTGATGAATAAATAACATTTAGACCTGGATTTCAAATACTTGAAACATATTTCAAATACTTTCTCTGTGCCTTGTTGAGCTTGTCTGGCTTAATAAACCAATAGCAAAGTCCCAAAAGTGCAAACTGGCCCACCTGGCACTCCAGTGTGGGTATTTGAACATTAAAGTTCTGTCAAAGCTCTACTAAACTAAACAAGACAGTAAAGAAAAACAACATCCATTTGGATTGAAGGTCAAAGAACAACAGATGATAAAAACAGAACTAAACAACTGTACCTGCTGTGGGTCGTTGTCCGGATCAACGAACGCCCGCGCCCGGACCCCCTCGATGTTCTCCCCCATGTCCCGGTAGAGAACAGACACAAACTGGAGCAGAGGCTGGGAGGTAGGGGGGAACTCCAGACACCCTCCAGTATCAGGATCAGGAGTACACTCAAACCCAAACCTCCTGGCCACACCCACATGGACCTAGAGGAAGGAGGAGGTTACTTTATTGTCCAATGGACACAGATTTACAACTGGCTATTCCAACCCCTCTGAAAATATGGTGTTTTAGCATATTTATGGTAGGTTTTATCTATAGTAGTGAATTACAGTTGACATTTATATTCAGTTTACAGTCTGAGTCGTTATCAAAAGAAATCAACTCCTGAATCCCATTTAGACTTTTTTTCCTCCCCCTATTTGTTGTTGAAGATTTTTAAACCAGTAAGACCTCTTTATCTACTGGGAAAATTCCAGAACCAGGAAGTCCTCTTTATCTACTGGGAACATTCCAGAACCAGGAAGTCCTCTTTATCTATTGGTTGTTGAAGAATTTAAACCAGTAAGCCCTCTTTATCTACTGGGAAAATTCCAGAACCAGGAAGTCCTCTTTATCTACTGGGAACATTCCAGAACCATTAAGTCCTCTTTATCTACTGGGAACATTCCAGTAAGTTATCTTTATCTACTGGGAACATTCCAGAACCAGTAAGGCCTCTTTATCTACTGGGAACATTCCAGAACCAGTAAGACCTCTTTATCTACTGGGAACATTCCAGAACCAGTAAGTCCTCTTTATCTACTGGGAACATTCCAGAACCAGTAAGTCCTCTTTATCTACTGGGAACATTCCAGTAAGTTCTCTTTATCTACTGGGAACATTCCAGAACCAGTAAGTCCTCTTTATCTACTGGGAACATTCCAGAACCAGTAAGACCTCTTTATCTACTGGGAACATTCCAGTAAGTCCTCTTTATCTACTGGGAACATTCCAGTAAGTCCTCTTTATCTACTGGGAACATTCCAGAACCAGTAAGTCCTCTTTATCTACTGGGAACATTCCAGAACCAGTAAGTCCTCTTTATCTACTGGGAACATTCCAGAACCAGTAAGTTCTCTTTATCTACTGGGAACATTCCAGTAAGTCCTCTTTATCTACTGGGAACATTCCAGTAAGTCCTCTTTATCTACTGGGAACATTCCAGAACCAGTAAGACCTCTTTATCTACTGGGAACATTTCAGAACCAGTAAGTCCTCTTTATCTACTGGGAACATTCCAGAACCAGTAAGACCTCTTTATCTACTGGGAACATTTCAGAACCAGTAAGTCCTCTTTATCTACTGGGAACATTCCAGAACCAGTAAGTCCTCTTTATCTACTGGGAACATTCCAGAACCAGTAAGTCCTCTTTATCTACTGGGAACATTCCAGAACCAGTAAGACCTCTTTATCTACAGGGAACATTCCAGAACCAGTAAGTTCTCTTTATCTACTGGGAACATTCCAGTAAGACCTCTTTATCTACAGGGAACATTCCAGAACCAGTAAGTCCTCTTTATCTACAGGGAACATTCCAGAACCAGTAAGACCTCTTTATCTACTGGGAACATTCCAGAACCAGTAAGACCTCTTTATCTACTGGGAACATTCCAGTAAGTCCTCTTTATCTACTGGGAACATTCCAGTAAGTCCTCTTTATCTACTGGGAACATTCCAGGACCAGTAAGACCTCTTTATCTACAGGGAACATTCCAGAACCAGTAAGTCCTCTTTATCTACTGGGAACATTCCAGGACCAGTAAGACCATTTGTCGATACTGATAGGATCAGCTTTCTCCATTTAAATCTTACCTTAACATTATAATTATTTCACAATACTGACGACGGATCAGCTCTTAGAGAGATATTATCACCAACGGCTGCAAATATTGGAGGTGTCTCATTCTAATGCTTACCCAATAAAAATGCATTAAATCACAGATTTGGCACATCATTGCACAGATGTTAGGCTACACATTATGAAATATATTGAGACAAATTACAGACAGTAGCCTACAAGCAGCACAATAAAAGGTAATAGATTGAACGTCAAATGTATTTCAATGACTGTAATAGTCCTGAAGCCTAGTGTGTTTATATTTTAATACAGTCATCTGGGTTTTCATTTGAAGCATATTTTCACGTCGTTTGTTTGTATCAATTGCAAAAAATCTAGAGTAAAATCTACGAACGTTCTAACGACGAACTTAGCCTTAAGACGCTTTTTGGAAACATCTCGGGAGATTTAATAACGAAGCTCCTACGAACGTTCTAACGACGAACTTAGCCTTAAGACGCTTTTGGGAAACACTGGGCCCAGGACTCTAGGACACCACCCCCCCCACCCAAAAAATATTTTAAATAACTTCTAGTTTGTAAATGTTAAAATCTGTTTTTAATATGGATGTTATTATTAACTGGAGGTCATTGAAACAGTTCGTTTATTTTTTTTCATTCTTTGACCTTTTGTCCAACCCTACCTGGTGATGACAGAGTTCCGGGTCGACTATGAACACGTGACAGGAAGTCCTCAGCCCGCCCTCTTCCTCCCGGTTACCATTGCCATAGTGACCGACGTCGTCATGGGTGGCCTGCATGGTGACCAGTCCGAAGAAGCGTCGGTCGTCGGGGCAACAGGCGCTGAAGGCTAGCTTTTCGGCGGGGTAGGTAGCAAGGACCTGTCTCCTGTCACTGCACAGCCGCACACAATCGTGCATCACCTGGGAAGAACATTATAAAACAAAAGATTACAATCCCTTCTGTTTTAGAAACACACCGTCCTCTATTCCAAGAAGAAGAACACGTTATTGTCCTTCTTTCCCGAAGGAAACAGAGTGTCTGTTTTTGCAACAACGACCCGAGACCCACCCACAGGTTAGAGCACAATTTAGTGATATGACATCTAAACATCTCAATGAACCAACCCAAACCAAGCCAACCAACCAACCATTCAATCAATGAACCAACCCAAACCAACCAACCATTCAATCAATGAACCAACCCAAACCAACCAACCATTCAATCAATGAACCAACCCAAACCAACCAACCAACCATTCAATCAATGAACCAACCCAAACCAACCAACCAACCATTCAATCAATGAACCAACCCAAACCAACCAACCAACTAACCAACCATTCAATCAATGAACCAATACAAACCAACCAACTAACCAATCAACCAACCATTCAATACATGAACCAACCCAAACCAACCAACCATTCAATCAATGAACCAATACAAACCAACCAACCAACCATTCAATCAATGAACCAATACAAACCAACCAACCAACCAACCATTCAATCAATGAACCAACCAAACCAACCAACCATTCAATCAATAAAGCAACCCACCAATCAACTAACCATTCAATCAATGAACCAACCCAAACCAACCAACCATTCAATCAATGAACCAACCCAAACCAACCAACCATTCAATCAATGAACCAACCCAAACCAACCAACCAACCATTCAATCAATGAACCAACCCAAACCAACCAACCAACCATTCAATCAATGAACCAACCCAAACCAACCAACCAACTAACCAACCATTCAATCAATGAACCAATACAAACCAACCAACTAACCAATCAACCAACCATTCAATACATGAACCAACCCAAACCAACCAACCATTCAATCAATGAACCAATACAAACCAACCAACCAACCATTCAATCAATGAACCAATACAAACCAACCAACCAACCAACCATTCAATCAATGAACCAACCAAACCAACCAACCATTCAATCAATAAAGCAACCCACCAATCAACTAACCATTCAATCAATGAACCAACTCAAACCAACCAACCATTCAATCAATAAACCAATAAACTAACCAACCAACCATTCAATAAACCAACCAACCCACTAACCAGCTAATCAATCAACTAACCAACCAACCATTCAATAAACCAACTAACCCACCAACCATTCAATAAACCAACCAACCCACTAACCAGCTAATCAATCAACTAACCAACCAACCATTCAATAAACCAACCAACCCACTAACCAGCTAAGCAATAAACTAACCCACCAACCATTCAATAAACCAACTAACCCACCAACCATTCAATAAACCAACCAACCCACTAACCAACCATTCAATCAATCCAAAGCGCCCTGTACCTTCATGAGGACCAGGGAGTGTATCTTCTGTTCAGCTCGGAGTCGTCTCATGCTTCCTCTGATGGCCTGCAGACTGTCACTCTCCAGACTAGCGCCTGTAGAGGCCAGCTCTATGGAGCCCAGGTACCCTACCATCATACCCACGTTCAGGATCCCCTCGCTGGGCTCCAGGGAGAAGTCCTCCCCTTCCACCTCCACCTGGAAGGAGGAGAGACAACATATAGTGTAAAAATATTACTACAACATTCACTGATGTAAAACCTAGCTGATAATGTAGCTGTGTGGGTATCATACCTAGATAATATTGTAGTTGTGTGGGTATCAAACCTAGCTGATAATGTAGTTGTGTGGGTATCATACCTAGCTGATAATGTAGTTGTGTGGGTATCATACCTAGCTGATAATGTAGTTGCGTGGGTATCAAACCTAGCTGATAATGTAGCTGTGTGGTTATTAAACCTAGCTGATAATGTAGCTGTGTGGGGCTCTGGTCAACAGTAATGCACTATACAGGGAACATAGTGCCTTTTGGGACACACACACACACACACACACACACACACACACACACACACACCTGGATCTCTGCCTCCTGCAGATGGAACCCGTCCAGGAACACTGCGTCGTCGGCCATTAGAACCCTGTCCATCTCCTCCTCAGAGAGCAGGTTGGGGTTGCTATGGGAACGGCCTCTCCCCTTATGGTACGGGGGGAACTCTGGCTCTGACAGGGGCCTCGCAGGCTTGGCCGACGCAGACGAGGAAGAGGAGGCACGGGGAGGAGGAGGAGGAGGAGCGATGACCCTGTCTTTAGGATTAGGTTTAGGGTCAAGGTAAGGTTTAGGTTCAGGTTTATTTGGGCATGGTGGTACATTATGCAGAAACACACATAAAGGGACAGTTTACCAGACACAGATTAAGCCTAGTTAGTCCTGGACTAAAAAGCATTTTCAATTGAGGATCTCCATCAAACTAAGTCTGGGGAAACCAGACCAAAAATGTGATGTCGTACAGTATATTATTTTTAAAAATCATGCTATATTAAAACAGGTTGATGTCTACCTTTCTCTGAGCTGCTGGAGGAGTGTGAAGAGTTGTCAAAGATCATGTTGAATATTCCTCCAGACTGCATCTCCGCCACCACCCTCTCTGCCCTGTTAATACCCAGGGTCTTAGAGTCCAGCTTGGGCTTGAACCAGCCACCACCCCCTCCTCCGCTGGCGCTGTTACCACGGGAACCCGGCTTCACGTTTTTGTTGTTTCCTCCTCCGCTGCTGCTGTTATGGAAACCACACAACTCCTCGTCGCTGGAGCACGAGTCCGCGGCGGCTGCCGCTCCTCCGGCTGGACTTCCTGAATTGTTTCCGTGGCGACGGTTGCGGTTGGTACCGCCGTGTCCGTGACGACGGCCTCCCCGGTCTCCCTCGGCGACGACTAATAGCAGAACCCCCGTGCATCGGCCAATCAGCTTGACGACGTCCTCGTGCGAAGCCTTGGAGACGTTTATGTCGTTCACGGACAGGATGTGGTCACCGGAGCGGAGACCCACGTAGTCCGCCGGACTTCCTTTTAGAATGCAGTTGAGGACACAGGGGCCCTGGCCAGAGAGGGTGAACCCATACCCTGCCCTCCCGCGGGCCACCTCCACCCCCCGGATACGCCCACCCTGGTGGGGGTGAGGAGGCGAGGGTAAGGCTGTGAGACCCCCGTGTCCTCCATGACGTCTCTTGGACGAGGTGTCCGTCTGTCTGAACATTGCTTTGACTCTTGTTGTTCTGTTATTCAATGTAATTTATCCAACCCTTATGTTACCAGGTAAGTTGCCTGATGTTATTTATCCAACCCTTATGTTACCAGGTAAGTTGCCTGAAGTTATTGATCCAACCCTTATGTTACCAGGTAAGTTGACTGAAGTTATTTATCCAACCCTTATGTTACCAAGTAAGTTGACTGAAGTTATTTATCCAACCCTTGTGTTACCAGGTAAGTTGACTGAAGTTATTTATCCAACCATTATGCTACCAGGTATGTTGACTGAGAACATATTGTTATTTGGGCCTAGAACAACAACCAGGGAAGAGGAGAGAGGTTGAAAAGACTCATGTGAGTTTCTCAATTCCATTCAATGACCTTTACTGGCATGGTAAGTCAATGAGATGTATTGTGAAAGAGAACTGTTCGTTTCTTTTGATGAGGCTTAATCTCTCTCCTCTCCTCCCTTCTTCTTCTCTCTCGTTTCACTGCCAAGGGCTGTCTGTCTCTCTCCTCTCCTCCCTTCTTCTTCTTCTCTCTCTCGTTTCACTGTCAAGGGCTGTCTGTCTCTCTCCTCTCCTCCCTTCTTCTTCTTCTCTCTCTCGTTTCACTGTCAAGGGCTGTCTGTCTCTCTCCTCTCCTCCCTTCTTCTTCTTCTCTCTCTCGTTTCACTGCCAAGGGCTGTCTGTCTCTCTCCTCTCCTCCCTTCTTCTTCTTCTCTCTCTCGTTTCACTGTCAAGGGCTGTCTGTCTCCCTCTAAGGCTTTTCCTCTCTCTCTCTCTCGTTCTAGTGTTGAGTGCTTTCTAAAAATGTGTCAGCAGGGTGAGAGCATGACGTCAGCCCCTCCACTCTAACGCCAGCCCTGCCATGCTGGTGTCACTCTCTGTGGATGATGTGACTTGTCACAGGTCAGGCAGGGGTCACCTACGGAGAGACAGGAGGGACAAACAGCACCATTGTGAGTGATGGTAGCCAATACAACACACAGACGACAGGAGACAATATAACAACAATCAAAGTCACATGTCTGAAAGGAACATATCTGAGTCAGCACAGCACCATTGGGGTTGGTAGCTTCCCAAACCTCTCCTTGAGTACCACCAGCTGTTTTTTATTTAATTATTCAGTTAAGAACAAATTCTTATTTTCAATGACAGCCTAGGAACAGTGGGTTAACTGCCTGTTCAGGGGCAGAACAACAGATTTGTACCTTGTCAGCTCGGGGGTTTGAACTTGCAACCTTCCGGTTACTAGTCCAACGCTCTAACCACTAGGCTACCCTGTCGCCCCTTTACCAATGAAGGTCTTGGTGCTTAGTTGACCAGTAGAATAACACTGGAATACATCAAATACGTTTGAATGGTTGGGGGTACTCAACGAGACGTTTGGGAAGCACTGTCTTATAGCCATGCATACACTCCTTCAAGAAGTCATATAAAAGGAAAAAATAACTATGAGATAAATAAACACCAAAGTCAATTTTTTAAACGCAATGCCATGTAGAATGCCAAGGAAGGAATACTGAGTTCTACCAACACTCCTTGGTGAACGAATGTCCCTCAACCACTGACACAAAACCACACCTGCCCGTGGGTGGGGTTAGAAGACGCATTGCATTGTCCAATGGGAAGGAAGATTTCAAAACCGAGGGCGGTAACTCACGACTCACCTTTCCAACAGGTGTTGAAGACAGGGGGTCATACAGTTGCGTGGCAACAAGAGAGCCTCCTCTCCTCACCCTCTAGCTATGTTTGCTAACTGCTGATAAACCTACAAGTGAACTAAACTTAGTCAAAGAGAGAACTAGCGAAGCTTAGCAGCTTGTTTTGCATGAGAGGACGAGAATAGAGAGCTGACTTAGTTAACGTTAGCTGGCTACAAGTAGCTAGCTAGGTAGCCATAGCAAGCGTATCTAACAAACTAAGACGAAAACGAAAAAATGACAAGTTGTTAATTGTATCACTAGCATTCCACTGTCGTCATTTAGGCTTCAGTCTTTGTGTTTATAATGAATATAAAGATAGTTTACAAACTTTGTAATTATTGTCCGTAAATTGCTGGTCAAAAAAAATCATCTATATATACAACCTAGAAAGTGCATCCACCCGTGCTTAACGACTGTCCCGCCTCCGTTTTCCGAAAATCGTGTAATATCAACGAGTCACCATGCCAACGATAGTGTACACGAAACTTTTCTGTCCTGTCATTGGTTTACATGGCTGTCAATCATAGAAACAGTTCGCTGAAATATACAACAAAAAAAAAAAACGATGTCTAAAAATGATTAAAGTTTGATTGAGAATCGACTAGCAACAAAAGTAAAGTACAGGTGGCCGAACAAAATGTTAACAAGAAAATGACATTCACCCCGCAAAGGATAGATCTTTCACACACAATTATTATAGTAAAAAAAAATACACAAGACCCGTGGCATTCATCGGAATGTGTTTGCAGACGATACAGAGGAAGAAAAGCTATATATATTGTTTTCAAAAGGCGATTAAGAACAACCGCTGGCTAAAAGTGTACCGGTGTCGCTGCAGTTGTCATGGTTAGCTACCAGTTCAGCCTAGTTTATTAGCTAGCCACAGATGGCTAATTCTGCTAATCTATGTTTCTTACTGTTCACATCTAGTAATATATATATATATAATATAGCCAATTAACTAACTAAATATAATAGCTATAATTGTTAACTTAAACGTTTTGTTTTTCTCTGTTCAATATCCTCAATCCACCACCTGGCCAATCCATTTGTTAAGACATATTGTGAAAAACTTCCAACCATTTGGAGAAGTTTACCGTGGCTATGTAACTAGCTAGCTATCTCGTTTTCTTCTTCTTTTTTTAAAGTGTTTAAAATGGCTTACAGTTCATAAAATGCGGAAACGGAACCGGTTCTGTTCAGTCTGATCCCCTGGTTAGGTTAGCGGTAAGCACTGTAAACAAAGGAAAGACCACTCACTACCAGCTGCTGAAGAAAGACTTAAAAGGAGGTGTGTGTGTTTGGGGAGGAGAAGAGGGGGGGGTACTGGTCTGGAGTATTGGGAGCAACTGGTAGTTACCGATGAAGAGATAATTGAACCTGACAGTAATACTGATGATGGAGATAATATAACCTGACAGTAATACTGATGAGATAATATAACCTGACAGTAATACTGATGATGGAGATATAACCTGACAGTAATACTGATGAGATAATATAACCTGACAGTAATACTGATGAGATAATATAACCTGACAGTAATACTGATGGAGATAATATAACCTGCCAGTAATACTGATGGAGATAATATAACCTGACAGTAATACTGATGAGATAATATAACCTGACAGTAATACTGATGAGATAATATAACCTGACAGTAATACTGATGAGATAATATAACCTGACAGTAATACTGATGATGGAGATAATATAACCTGACAGTAATACTGATGAGATAATATAACCTGACAGTAATACTGATGGAGATAATATAACCTGACAGTAATACTGATGAGATAATATAACCTGACAGTAATACTGATGAGATAATATAACCTGACAGTAATACTGATGATGGAGATAATATAACCTGACAGTAATACTGATGAGATAATATAACCTGACAGTAATACTGATGAGATAATATAACCTGACAGTAATACTGATGAGATAATATAACCTGACAGTAATACTGATGAGATAATATAACCTGACAGTAATACTGATGAGATAATATAACCTGACAGTAATACTGATGGAGATAATATAACCTGACAGTAATACTGATGAGATAATATAACCTGACAGTAATACTGATGAGATAATATAACCTGACAGTAATACTGATGAGATAATATAACCTGACAGTAATACTGATGATGGAGATAATATAACCTGACAGTAATACTGATGAGATAATATAACCTGACAGTAATACTGATGGAGATAATATAACCTGACAGTAATACTGATGAGATAATATAACCTGACAGTAATACTGATGAGATAATATAACCTGACAGTAATACTGATGATGGAGATAATATAACCTGACAGTAATACTGATGAGATAATATAACCTGACAGTAATACTGATGAGATAATATAACCTGACAGTAATACTGATGATGGAGATAATATAACCTGACAGTAATACTGATGAGATAATATAACCTGACAGTAATACTGATGAGATAATATAACCTGACAGTAATACTGATGAGATAATATAACCTGACAGTAATACTGATGAGATAATATAACCTGACAGTAATACTGATGAGATAATATAACCTGACAGTAATACTGCTGGAGATAATATAACCTGACAGTAATACTGATGATGGAGATAATATAACCTGACAGTAATACTGATGAGATAATATAACCTGACAGTAATACTGATGAGATAATATAACCTGACAGTAATACTGATGAGATAATATAACCTGACAGTAATACTGATGATGGAGATAATATAACCTGACATTAATACTTGATATGACAACTGGTGGTTACTGATGATTGAACTGATAAAACAGTAACACAGATATCTAACACCTTGTGTTCTAATTTATATATTGTGTTTTATAACTTATAATCGATGTCAACTACCTCCTTTTTCTGAGGTAAAAACATCCCCATAAATGTCCATGCATCTCTTATAAATCCGTAGACAGTCCGTGTCGATCTCCCATATATAGCCGCCTGATAGCCACTCTGGGAATAGCCTACTGTACCACAGCCTCTTCCAGCCGATCCCAGACACCCAATCAGCACGGAGGTCATGGGAAGTATCTTGTCTGAGGATTTGAATTACGTCCGCCCAGCTGAAGGAACAGTCTGGTGAAGTTCCATGTGGACATTGTGTATGTCTAACCAACTCCTCAGAGAGAGGTAGAGAGGGGGAGAGGGACGGGGAGAGAGTAACATCCTCTCTAGTCTATCTCTGTAACATCCTCACTAGTCTATCTGGGGTCTGGATCTGGGGTCTGGACCTGGTGTCTGGACTGGGGGTCTAGACCTGGGATCTGGGGTCTGGACCTGGGATCTGGGTTCTGGACCTGGTGTCTGGGGTCTGGACCTGGGATCTGGACCTGGTGTTTGGACCTGGGGTCTGGGTTCTGGACCTGGGATCTGGAGTCTGGACCTGGGACCTGGATCTGGGTTCTGTGCGACAAAACTGCACATTTCAAAGTGGCTTTTTAATTGTCCCCCAGCACAAAGTGCACCTATGTAATGATCATGCAGTTTAATCAGCTTCTTGATATGCCACAGCTGTCCGGTGGATGGATTATCTTGGGGCAAAAGGAGAAATGCTCTCTACCAGGGATAGAAAAACACATTTGTGCACAAAATTACAGAGAAATACGCTTTTTTTTTCACATTATTATTATTATATTATATTATTTTATTTCACTTTACATGTTGCATTGACATGTTCAGTGTAGATAAATATTGATTATATATATATATTAACACAGAGATAATCCTACAAATGTCCAGCTGAACAGTAGTCTACTGTACATGCCATATGCCCCCCTAATCCCTGTGTAGTGCACTGCTTTTGACCAGGGCCCAGTGTACTACATAGGGAATAGGGCTCTGGTCTAAAGTAGTGTACTATATAGGGAATAGGGTTCCATAGGGCTCTGGTCTAAAGTAGTTCACTATATAGGGAATAGGGTTCCATAGGGCTCTGGTCTAAAGTAGTTCACTATATAGGGAATAGGGTTCCATAGGGCTCTGGTCTAAAGTAGTTCACTATATAGGGAATAGGGTTCTGGTCTAAAGTAGTGTACTACATAGGGAATAGGGCTCTGGTCTAAAGTAGTGTACTACATAGGGAATAGGGCTCTGGTCTAAAGTAGTGTACTACATAGGGAATAGGGGGCCATTTAGGGATGCACACAATGTGAGCCACATGGCTAGTGGTTAAATCTGGGATTAATACTATTTTTAACTATTAAAATGTTCCCCTGGTGTGTGTAGACTACACAGGACTGAGATGACATCACAGCCACCTTGGTTGACAGTCTGTGACGGCAGCCGTGTCTGGGCAGGTCTAAATTGGTGTCTTCATTCCGTTTCGCCCAAACAGCACGCTAATCCCTATGTAGCGCACTGATTTTGACCAGGATCCATAGGGAATAGGGTGTAATTTAGGACGTGCAGCCTTAAAATCAGAGAAACAGATATATACACTACAGTAGACTACTTACTGTACATGATCAAATATTGCAGGTCGGAAAATCATTAAAAATCTCTCTCTGTTCATGTTGTTCTCTTCCCACCCAACACAGTGAGAGAGAGGATTAAACACCCCCCCCCCCCCCCCCTAAACATTGGACTAAACGCCTCCACAACCACCTTATCCTGCCTGATATTTTTGCTTGAAGTTAACAGTATGGCATGGAAGCTAATGTATTATCTAAACAGTAGTGGAATTAATATATTTTTTAAAGACAAGACATTCATTTACAATGGAAACACACAAAACAGACATGCAATTTTATTTTACATTTTTAAATACTTTTATTAATTTCTACATCATATCATCTCCGGTAATTGATCAAGTTAAAATATTGCCTTTTTAAATTCAATATTTGAATGAACAGTATAATATTCCTTGCAGACAAGAGAGAGAAAGAGAAGTGTGACAGAACAGAACACAACCAGGTTGTGTAGCAACAGAGGCTTCCAGAATGGAGGGAACGGAACTCTCACCAACAGAATTCTAATTCTCTCCATAGAACGAAGAGTTCTGATTCTATCATAGCCTCCCGATGATCAGTGAAAACCTCCTGGGGAAGAAGAATCTCACATCACATGTGCTTCTGTTCAGACCATGTAGGACAAGGCTGGCCAACCCTGGTCCCCTGTTCCAGCCCAGCACACTAACACACCTGCTTTTATGTTTAATCACAATCATTAAGACCTTGGTTAGCTGAATGATGTGTGTTAAAAGCCTGCGCACACACACACTGCAGCCCTTCTAGACCAGGGTTAGCGACCACTGAAGACACCCAAAGACACTGAACTTAGGTCAGTTTAGCTTTTAACCTAAAAATAGATTTTAAAAAGTCTCTCAAAGAGAGCTGTGCTAAACATCAGTCGACCTCTGGGTCCATATCTTACCTAGAGACAGACTGAATGAGTTTTATCTGGGTCCATATCTTAACTAGAGACAGACTGAATGAGTTGTATCTGGGTCTATATCTTAAACAACTAGAGACAGACTGAATGAGTTGTATCTGGGTCTATATCTTAACAACTAGAGGCAGACTGAATGAGTTGTATCTGGGTCTATATCTTAAACAACTAGAGACAGACTGAATGAGTTGTATCTGGGTCCATATCTTAACAACTAGAGACAGACTGAATGAGTTGTATCTGGGTCTATATCTTAAACAACTAGAGACAGACTGAATGAGTTGTATCTGGGTCTATATCTTAAACAACTAGAGACAGACTGAATGAGTTGTATCTGGGTCCATATCTTAACAACTAGAGACAGACTGAATGAGTTGTATCTGGGTCTATATCTTAAACAACTAGAGACAGACTGAATGAGTTGTATCTGGGTCCATATCTTAACAACTAGAGACAGACTGAATGAGTTGTATCTGGGTCTATATCTTAAACAACTAGAGACAGACTGAATGAGTTGTATCTGGGTCTATATCTTAAACAACTAGAGACAGACTGAATGAGTTGTATCTGGGTCCATATCTTAACAACTAGAGACAGACTGAATGAGTTGTATCTGGGTCTATATCTTAAACAACTAGAGACAGACTGAATGAGTTGTATCTGGGTCCATATCTTAACAACTAGAGACAGACTGAATGAGTTGTATCTGGGTCTATATCTTAACAACTAGAGACAGACTGAATGAGTTGTATCTGGGTCTATATCTTAACAACTAGAGACAGACTGAATGAGTTGTATCTGGGTCTATATCTTAAACAACTAGAGACAGACTGAATGAGTTTTGAGAGAACATTACTCAGTGTCGAGGTGCTGACTAACAGAGAATAAACAGCTCACCCAGAGAACATGACTTATTATAAACCCCCTAGTCATTCAGGGTCTGAAGAGGGAACCGTGATGCCCAAATGTTGGTGTTTTACCCAATACATGACTGGGGGGTGGGGTGGGGGGGTATATAGAGAACGGGACTAACTGGCTGACTATGGACACATATAAATCCTAATCTGTACAGACCCGGACCCAAAACCGTGGTGTCTGATGGTATGGATTGACCTCCTGGTGGAATTTCCATCACAAGTATTTGATAGGGTGCGTCCCAAAACGGGAGTAGGGGGTAGGATGTAATTTGGGACGCCCCCGTAACCTTAGAAACAGCAACAAGTGGCTTAATCCCGATGTATTAGGTGAATTCTACACGGACTGAACTGGACTACAGTCACATCTGATACATCACAACAATGCCGTCCCAAATGTCTCCCTGTTCCCTTGATAGTGCACTACTTTGGACTGTGGGCCGTTCTGGCTGGGATAAGGATGGCTAACTCTACTGATGACCAAGGGCCCGGTCTTTCTGAGTGTATCCTGCAATAGCACCCTATTCCCTATGCAGTGCACTACGACCCTATGGACCCCTGTCAAAAGAAGTGCACTACGACCCTATGGCCCCCTGTCAAAAGAAGTGCACTACGACCCTATGGCCCCCTGTCAAAAGAAGTGCACTACGACCCTATGGCCCCCTGTCAAAAGAAGTGCACTACGACCCTATGGACCCCTGTCAAAAGAAGTGCACTACGACCCTATGGACCCCTGTCAAAAGAAGTGCACTACGACCCTATGGACCCCTGTCAAAAGAAGTGCACTACATAGGGAATAGGGAACCATTTTAAAGCTCTGATTAAAACAGCCACAACTGAAGGACTAAGTCCCCAACCTGTTGATGTGTCAAAGATTGCCATTGGTCGCTATGGTTACAAGGTTCCCCTTTGGATGGTCTGTGTTGCTCCTCATCCTCTATCGTCGGGCCCCCGGGCGACAGTTACCATAGAAACGCGTCCTCTATCGTCGGGCCCCCGGGCGACAGTTACCATAGAAACACGTCCTCTATCGTCGGGCCCCCGGGCGACAGTTACCATAGAAATACATCGAAACGAAATCAACCAAATCGATCGAATCAACGATTTGACTGATCTAACTAACAGCTAGGAAAGAAGAGGCCATGCATCAGTTTAAACACACAGTAGGACATTATTGAGTCTGTCAGGGTCAGTGTATCAGACACAAGGTGAAGGAGGTCAGTGTATCAGACACAAGGTGAAGGAGGTCAGTGTATCAGACACAAGGTGAAGGAGGTCAGTGTATCAGACACAAGGTGAAGGAGGTCAGTGTATCAGACACAAGGTGAAGGAGGTCAGTGTATCAGAAACAAGGTGAAGGAGGTCAGTGTATCAGACACAAGGTGAAGAAGGTCAGTGTATCAGACACAAGGTGAAGGAGGTCAGTGTATCAGACACAAGGTGAAGGAGGTCAGTGTATCAGACACAAGGTGAAGGAGGTCAGTGTATCAGACACAAGGTGAAGGAGGTCAGTGTATCAGACACAAGGTGAAGGAGGTCAGTGTATCAGAAACAAGGTGAAGGAGGTCAGTGTATAAGACACAAGGTGAAGGAGGTCAGTGGACCAGAAACAAGGTGAAGGAGGTCAGTGTATCAGACACAAGGTGAAGGAGGTCAGTGTATCAGAAACAAGGTGAAGGAGGTCAGTGTATCAGAAACAAGGTGAAGGAGGTCAGTGGACCAGAAACAAGGTGAAGGAGGTCAGTGTATCAGTTTAAACACACAGTAGGACATTATTGAGTCTGTCAGGGTCAGTGTATCAGTTTAAACACACAGTAGGACATTATTGAGTCTGTCAGGGTCAGTGCCTTACGCTTCTGGCCAGCGGACGTTTCAACAGCAGCGCAATGTGTGTGTGTGTGTGTGTGCAAGACACTGAGACACAGTAAAAAAAACAACCACCCGTCAATCATCTCAATGTCCCATTACAGTTTCTTCATCGCTCATCATCCTCATGTCTCTTTTACAGTAGTTCTCATTCATTCACCATCCTCATGTCTCTTTTACAGTAGTTCTCATTCATTCATCATCCTCATGTCTCTTTTACAGTAGTTCTCATTCATTCATCATCCTCATGTCTCTTTTACAGTAGTTCTCATTCATCAATCATCCTCATGTCTCTTTTACAGTAGTTCTCATTCATTCATCATCCTCATGTCTCTTTTACAGTAGTTCTCATTCATTCATCATCCTCATGTCTCTTTTACAGTAGTTCTCATTCATTCATCATCCTCATGTCTCTTTTACAGTAGGTCTCATTCATTCATCATCCTCATGTCTCTTTTACAGTAGTTCTCATTCATCATCCTCATGTCTCTTTTACAGTAGTTCTCATTCATTCATCATCCTCATGTCTCTTTTACAGTAGTTCTCATTCATTCATCATCCTCATGTCTCTTTTACAGTAGTTCTCATTCATTCATCATCCTCGTGTCTATTTTACAGTAGTTCTCATTCATTCATCATCCTCGTGTCTCTTTTACAGTAGTTCTCATTCATTCATCATCCTCATGTCTCTTTTACAGTAGTTCTCACCCTATTCCCTATGTAGTACACTACTTTAGGCCAGAGCCCTATGGCACCCTATTCCCTATATAGTGCACTACTTTAGACCAGAGCCCTATGGCACCCTATTCCCTATATAGTGCACTACTTTAGACCAGAGCCCTATACCCTATATAGTGCACTACTTTAGACAAGGACCCTATGGCACCCTATTCCCTATATAGTGCACTACTTTAGACCAGAGCCCTATGGCACCCTATTCCCTATATAGTGCACTACTTTAGACCAGAGCCCTATGGCACCCTATTCCCTATATATAGTGCACTACTTTAGACCAGAGCCCTATGGAACCCTATTCCCTATATAGTGCACTACTTTAGACCAGAGCCCTATGGCACCCTATTCCCTATATAGTGCACTACTTTAGACCAGAGCCCTATGGCACCCTATTCCCTATATATAGTGCACTACGTAGGGAATAGAGTATCATTTGGGATGTATAAAGACCTATCAATCAAAGCATCAGCTGTAATCAGTCAGTTTAAATCATTACTTTGCCGTTTGTAATAAAACAACAACAACTGAAAAATAGAAGTATGGATCTTTTAAACATCAGGAAATACTTTAGATTTGTTTATCGTATCTTGATTTCACATCACAAACCAATGAAGTACTTCACAGGAAAATATACAATTCCAGGGTTTTCCCCCTCTTTTTGGGGATTGAATATTATTTATCTTAGTTCGTCATCAAGGTGCTGGAAGTCCCTCATGGTGGGTGTGTGTTGTTGTCCGTCTTAATGAATGTTCCCGGGGGGAAACGAGGATGCAGGGGGAACCAAAATAATCTTAAATGAGCCAATTATTTCTTTCTTTCAATTATTTCTCTAGAAGGGAGAGGGGTCAAGTACGAGCCTGTCGCTAGCTAGCAGTGTCCTAACACTGTAAAATGGCTCTCTCCTGTATGTCTGGTACAGTAAGACACTCCTTCCTCTGTCAGCTCTCTCCTGTATGTCTGGTACAGTAAGACACTCCTTCCTCTGTCAGCTCTCTCCTGTATGTCTGGTACAGCAAGACACTCCTTCCTCTGTCAGCTCTCTCCTGTATGTCTGGTACAGTAAGACACTCCTTCCTCTGTCAGCTCTCTCCTGTATGTCTGGTACAGTAAGACACTCCTTCCTCTGTCAGCTCTCTCCTGTATGTCTGGTACAGTAAGACACTCCTTCCTCTGTCAGCTCTCTCCTGTATGTCTGGTACAGTAAGACACTCCTTCCTCTGTCAGCTCTCTCCTGTATGTCTGGTACAGTAAGACACTCCTTCCTCTGTCAGCTCTCTCCTGTATGTCTGGTACAGTAAGACACTCCTTCCTCTGTCAGCTCTCTCCTGTATGTCTGGTACAGTAAGACACTCCTTCCTCTGTCAGCTCTCTCCTGTATGTCTGGTACAGTAAGACACTCCTTCCTCTGTCAGCTCTCTCCTGTATGTCTGGTACAGTAAGACACTCCTTCCTCTGTCAGCTCTCTCCTGTATGTCTGGTACAGTAAGACACTCCTTCCTCTGTCAGCTCTCTCCTGTATGTCTGGTACAGTAAGACACTCCTTCCTCTGTCAGCTCTCTCCTGTATGTCTGGTACAGTAAGACACTCATCTGTCATGTCTCTTTCCTTTTGGCTCTTCAACAATGTCAGATCAGCAGCTGAGAGGGAAAGGAGATGAGGTCATCTGATTTGGACGAAGAAAGACTAGTTGTGTGTCCGTCCGTTTAATTGTTTGGTGTCTCTCTCCCTCTGTCACCGTCTCTCCTTCCCCCCCACCCCCCCTTCCTCTCTCTGATGTCTGGTGACAGGAGCTACATCTCTCTCCCTCCCTCGGCCCCCCCCCCCCTCTCTCTGTGATGTCTGGTGATAGGAGCTACATCTCTCTCCCTCCCTCAGTCCCTCTCTCCCGTCTCTCTCTCTGCCCCCCCTCCCCCCTCTCTCTCTCAGAGTGAAGTGTCTTGGTGGATACTATGTCCTTCTCTGGCCCCCCCCCTCTCTCTCAGAGTGATGTGTCTTGGTGGATACTATGTCCCTCTCTGCCCCCCCCCCCCCCCCCCTCTGTGTGATGTCTGGTGATAAGGGCTACATCTCTCTCTCAGAGTGATGTGTCTTGGTGGATACTCTGCAGACAGTCCAGTAGCTGCTGATAGGTGTTGCCAGGCGAGGCCACGGTCTGGAAGACAGACTGGAAGGCTCTGCGGTCCAACTCTTCATCCAGCTGGTGTCTGTAGAAGTCCAGGGCTACCAGACAGAACAGGCTGATGTCCACCACCTCACTCTTACCCATACGGCTGATGACATGGGGCAGGCTGGGGGGGGGTTAAGGAGAGATGGAGGACAATATGACTTCTACTTCTCTAACACAC
This sequence comes from Oncorhynchus kisutch, assembly GCF_002021735.2. Classification (NCBI taxonomy): domain Eukaryota; kingdom Metazoa; phylum Chordata; class Actinopteri; order Salmoniformes; family Salmonidae; genus Oncorhynchus; species Oncorhynchus kisutch. Next base: position 50,701 of record NW_022262908.1, on the reverse strand, counting down.
TCACACACACACACACACACACACACACACACACACACACACACACACACAGACACACAAAGACACAGACACACACAGAGACACACAAAGACACAGACACACACAGAGACACACAAAGACACAGACACACACACACACACCATACGGCTGATGACATGGGGCAGGCTGGGGGGGGGTTAAGGAGCGATGGAGGACAATATGACTTCTACTTCTCTACCACACACACACACACAGAGACACAGACTACACACACACACCATACGGCTGGAGGACAATATGACTTCTACTTCTCTACCACACACACACACACACACAGACACACAAAGACACAGACACAGACTGCACACACACAAAGACACACACACACAGAGACACACAGAGACACAGACTGCACACACACACACACACACAGAGACACACAAAGATACAGACACACACACACACACACACACACACACACAAAGACACAGACTGCACACACGCACAAAGACAAAGACACAGACACACTACACCCCCACCCGTCCCCCTCTCTAGTAAGGATACAGGGCAGAGACCCACTGGGAGGTGGAGGCAGAGATGAAGAAGCAAGACAGACTCCACATGGCCATGGCAACTGGGGTTCTCTGGGTGAAGTTAGACAGAGACAGTAACACCCAGTCTGTCACCATACTGGACTGGCCTGTAGCATGGAGGGTCTGGAACACCTGAGGGAGGAGAGGGAGGAGGGAGGGGAGAGAGGGGGAGGAGAGGGAGGGAGGAGGGGAGAGAGAGGGAGAAGAGGGGGGAGAGAGAGGGAGGAGAGGGGGGAGAGGGGGGAGAGAGATGGAGGAGAGGGGGGAGAGAGAGGGGAAGGGGAGAGGGAGGGAGAAAGGGGAGGAGAGTGGGAGGAGAGGGGGAGGGTGAGAGAGGAGAGGGGGAGGAGAGAGAGAGGGAGGGAGGAGAGAGGGAGGGAGGAGGGGAGAGAGAGGGAGAAGAGGGAGGAGAGGGAGAAGAGGGGGAGAGGGAGGGAGAAGAGGGGGGAGAGAGAGGGAGGGGGAGGAGGAGAGGGGGAGAGGGAGGGGAGAGGGAGGAGAGGGGGAGGGAGGAGAGGGAGAGGGAAAGAGAGGGATGGGGGGGTAGCGAAAGAGAGAGTGAGTTGTCTGTCACATACCCACCTTTACTGTCCACCATTCTCACACTGACCTTGTAGACCACAGTAGCCATGAACTGTGGGTAAGGCTGCTGATTGGACAGGAACTCTCCGATAACCTTGTTCATGACGTCCTGCGGAGGGAAGAAGTCGTCCAGGAACTGAGGAAGAATCCTGGCCACCACCCGTGCCTCGCTGGGTAAACCCTTACGGACCCTGGCACAACAATGTAGGAAATATCAGGGATAATGGACATGGAGAACCAGACATCAGGAAACAACTGTGAGACTGGCTACATTGTTAGAAAATAGACAACCCCCCAAAAAGACTGGGTCCATTGTTAGGAAATAGACAACCCCCCAAAAAGACTGGCTACATTGTTAGAAAATAGACAACCCCCCAAAAAGACTGGCTACATTGTTAGAAAATAGACAACCCCCCCCCCCAAAAGACTGGCTACATTGTTAGAAAATAGACAACCCCAAACATAAAGATATAAAACTGTATTTTTTTTGTGAAGAATCAACAACAAGTGGGACACAATCATGAAGTGGAACGACATTTATTGGATATTTCAAACTTTTTTAACAAATCAAAAACTGAAAAATTGGGCGTGCAAAACTATTCAGCCCCCTTAAGTTAATACTTTGTAGCGCCACCTTTTGCTGCGATTACAGCTGTAAGTCGCTTGGGGTATGTCTCTATCAGTTTTGCACATCGAGAGACTTAAATTTTTTCCCATTCCTCCTTGCAAAACAGCTCGAGCTCAGTGAGGTTGGATGGAGAGCATTTGTGAACAGCAGTTTTCAGTTCTTTCCACAGATTCTCGATTGGATTCAGGTCTGGACTTTGACTTGGCCATTCTAACACCTGGATATGTTTATTTTTGAACCATTCCATTGTAGATTTTGCTTTATGTTTTGGATCATTGTCTTGTTGGAAGACAAATCTCCGTCCCAGTCTCAGGTCTTTTGCAGACTCCATCAGGTTTTCTTCCAGAATGGTCCTGTATTTGGCTCCATCCATCTTCCCATCAATTTTAACCATCTTCCCTGTCCCTGGTGAAGAAAAGCAGGCCCAAACCATGATGCTGCCACCACCATGTTTGACAGTGGGGATGGTGTGTTCAGGGTGATGAGCTGTGTTGCTTTTACGCCAAACATAACATTTTGCATTGTTGCCAAAAAGTTCAATTTTGGTTTCATCTGACCAGAGCACCTTCTTCCACATGTTTGGTGTGTCTCCAAGGTGGCTTGTGGCAAACTTTAAACAACACTTTTTATGGATATCTTTAAGAAATGGCTTTCTTCTTGCCACTCTTCCATAAAGGCCAGATTTGTGCAATATACAACTGATTATTGTCCTATGGACAGAGTCTCCCACCTCAGCTGTAGATCTCTGCAGTTCATCCAGAGTGATCATGGGTCTCTTGGCTGCATCTCTGATCAGTCTTCTCCTTGTATGAGCTGAAAGTTTAGAGGGACGGCCAGGTCTTGGTAGATTTGCAGTGGTCTGATACTCCTTCCATTTCAATATTATCGCTTGCACAGTGCTCCTTGGGATGTTTAAAGCTTGGGAAATCTTTTTGTATCCAAATCCGGCTTTAAACGTCTTCAGAACAGTATCTCGGACCTGCCTGGTGTGTTCCTTGTTCTTCATGATGCTCTCTGCGCTTTTAAAGGACCTCTGAGACTATCACAGTGCAGGTGCATTTATACGGAGACTTGATTACACACAGGTGGATTGTATTTATCATCATTAGTCATTTAGGTCAACATTGGATCATTCAGAGATCCTCACTGAACTTCTGGAGAGAGTTTGCTGCACTGAAAGGAAAGGGGCTGAATCATTTTGCACGCCCAATTTTTCAGTTTTTGATTTGTTAAAAAAGTTTGAAATATCCAATAAATGTCGTTCCACTTCATGATTGTGTCCCACTTGTTGTTGATTCTTCACAAAAAAATACAGTTTTATATCTTTATGTTTGAAGCCTGAAATGTGGCAAAAGGTCGCAAAGTTCAAGGGGGCCGAATACTTTCGCAAGGCACTGTATATAACAGTCTGTTGCTATGGTTAATATGAGAAACCATCAAACCAGATATATAACAGTCTGTTGCTATGGTAAACCATCAAACCAGATATATAACAGTCTGTTGCTATGGTAAACCATCAAACCAGATATATAACAGTCTGTTGCTATGGTAAACCATCAAACCAGATATATAACAGTCTGTTGCTATGGTAAACCATCAAACCAGATATATAACAGTCTGTTGCTATGGTAAACCATCAAACCAGATATATAACAGTCTGTTGCTATGGTAAACCATCAAACCAGATATATAACAGTCTGTTGCTATGGTAAACCATCAAACCAGATATATAACAGTCTGTTGCTATGGTAAACCATCAAACCAGATATATAACAGTCTGTTGCTATGGTAAACCATCAAACCAGATATATAACAGTCTGTTGCTATGGTAAACCATCAAACCAGATATATAACAGTCTGTTGCTATGGTAAACCATCAAACCAGATATATAACAGTCTGATAGGGTTGTGTGTCTGATAGGGTTGTGTGTCTGATAGAGTTGTGTGTCTGATAGGGTTGTGTGTCTGATAGAGTTGTGTGTCTGATAGAGTTGTGTGTCTGATAGGGTTGTGTGTCTGATAGGGTTGTGTGTCTGATAGAGTTGTGTGTCTGATAGAGTTGTGTGTCTGATAGAGTTGTGTGTCTGATAGAGTTGTGTGTCTGATAGGGTTGTGTGTCTGATAAGGGTTGTGTGTCTGACAGGGTTGTGTGTCTGACAGGGTTGTGTGTCTGATAAGGGTTGTGTGTCTGATAGAGTTGTGTGTCTGATAGAGTTGTGTGTCTGATAGGGTTGTGTGTCTGATAGGGTTGTGTGTCTGATAGGGTTGTGTGTCTGATAGGGTTGTGTGTCTGATAGAGTTGTGTGTCTGATAGAGTTGTGTGTCTGATAGAGTTGTGTGTCTGACAGAGTTGTGTGTCTGACAGAGTTGTGTGTCTGACAGAGTTGTGTGTCTGATAAGGGTTGTGTGTCTGATAGAGTTGTGTGTCTGACAGGGTTGTGTGTAGACTGTGTTTATGTCCAGACGTGTTGTCGTCATAACCCTACCTGTCGAAGAGCACAGAGACCCTCTCCATGGCAACGATGACAGACTCGCTGTCGGGGGCCTGAGGGTCGACAGCGCCGGCCGGGCGACCAGGGCTGGCCTTCTCCTTGCCTGAGGAGAAAGCAACAGGACCCGAGGTAACCTCTGACCCCTGACCTCTAACCTCTGACCCCATCACCTCTGACCCCAATGTTGACTCTGCTGTCGACGCTGAGGTACGCACCGCTGAGAGGATGAGAGGGTGATTTGTCGTGATTATTAAATTATTAAAACGATTGTTTAGTTATTTTTATTCATAGACAAAGCTGGTTTTGGGGGGTAGCCTGGGTATCAGTCTGTCTGGCTAACATTCCACACCTTATACTCTGTCATTGCAAATGTGGAATGTTCGCTAAACAGACTGGTACCGAGGCCAGTTCGTGAGGGAGGAGTTTGTACGATTGGGGTTAGTTAATTGGTCATAAGAGGGAATCTTGTTTTCCTTTCCTGGGAAGAAAGAGGATTCTTAGAATTGTTAACATTAGCTATTTACTTTATTATGCTAGCGATAGCTATAGCCCCTACATTGTTATGTTAGCGATAGCCCCTACATTGGTATGCTAGCGATAGCTATAGCCCCTACATTGGTATGTTAGTGATAGCTATAGCCCCTACATTGTTATGTTAGTGATAGCTATAGCCTCTACATTGTTATGTTAGCGATAGCTATAGCCTCTACATTGTTATGTTAGTGATAGCTATAGCCCCTACATTGTTATGTTAGCGATAGCTATAGCCTCTACATTGTTATGTTAGCGATAGCTATAGCCTCTACATTGTTATGTTAGTGATAGCTATAGCCCCTACATTGTTATGTTAGTGATAGCTATAGCCCCTACATTGTTATGTTAGCGATAGCTATAGCCTCTACATTGTTATGTTAGCGATAGCTATAGCCTCTACATTGTTATGTTAGTGATAGCTATAGCCCCTACATTGTTATGTTAGTGATAGCTATAGCCCCTACATTGGTATGTTAGCGATAGCTATAGCCCCTACATTGTTATGTTAGCGATAGCTATAGCCTCTACATTGTTATGTTAGCGATAGCTATAGCCCCTACATTGTTATGTTAGCGATAGCTATAGCCTCTACATTGTTATGTTAGCGATAGCTATAGCCCCTACATTGGTATGTTAGCGATAGCTATAGCCTCTACATTGTTATGTTAGCGATAGCCTCTACATTGTTATGTTAGCGATAGCTATAGCCCCTACATTGTTATGTTAGCGATAGCTATAGCCTCTACATTGTTATGTTAGCGATAGCTATAGCCCCTACATTGTTATGTTAGTGATAGCTATAGCCCCTACATTGTTATGTTAGTGATAGCTATAGCCCCTACATTGTTATGTTAGCGATAGCTATAGCCCCTACATTGTTATGTTAGTGATAGCTATAGCCTCTACATTGTTATGTTAGTGATAGCTATAGCCCCTACATTGTTATGTTAGTGATAGCTATAGCCCCTACATTGTTATGTTAGCGATAGCTATAGCCCCTACATTGTTATGTTAGTGATAGCTATAGCCCCTACATTGTTATGTTAGCGATAGCTATAGCCCCTACATTGTTATGTTAGTGATAGCTATAGCCCCTACATTGTTATGTTAGCGATAGCTATAGCCCCTACATTGGTATGTTAGCGATAGCTATAGCCTCTACATTGTTATGTTAGCGATAGCCTCTACATTGTTATGTTAGTGATAGCTATAGCCCCTACATTGTTATGTTAGTGATAGCTATAGCCCCTACATTGGTATGTTAGCGATAGCTATAGCCCCTACATTGTTATGTTAGCGATAGCTATAGCCTCTACATTGTTATGTTAGCGATAGCTATAGCCCCTACATTGTTATGTTAGCGATAGCTATAGCCTCTACATTGTTATGTTAGCGATAGCTATAGCCCCTACATTGGTATGTTAGCGATAGCTATAGCCTCTACATTGTTATGTTAGCGATAGCCTCTACATTGTTATGTTAGCGATAGCTATAGCCCCTACATTGTTATGTTAGCGATAGCTATAGCCTCTACATTGTTATGTTAGCGATAGCTATAGCCCCTACATTGTTATGTTAGCGATAGCTATAGCCTCTACATTGTTATGTTAGCGATAGCTATAGCCTCTACATTGTTATGTTAGCGATAGCTATAGCCTCTACATTGTTATGTTAGCGATAGCTATAGCCTCTACATTGTTATGTTAGCGATAGCTATAGCCTCTACATTGTTATGTTAGTGATAGCTATAGCCTCACATTGTTATGTTAGTGATAGCTATAGCCTCTACATTGTTATGTTAGCGATAGCTATCGCCCCTACATTGTTATGTTAGCGATAGCTATAGCCTCTACATTGTTATGTCAGAATAGCTATAGCCTCTACATTGTTATGTTAGCTATTGCCTCTACATTGTTATGTTAGTGATAGCTATAGCATCTACATTGTTATGTTAGCGATAACTATAGCATCTACATTGTTATGTTAGCGACAGCTTTAGCCTCTACATTGTTATAATGGCTAATAGTTAGTTGTCTTGGAACTACATACTAGGTAGATGTTACCTGTGTACATGCAGGGCTAAGCTAGCTAGCGTTAGTTAGATGATACTAGGTATAGGTAGATGTTACCTGTGTACATGCAGGGCTAAGCTAGCTAGCGTTAGTTAGTTAGATGATACTAGGTATAGGTAGATGTTACCTGTGTACATGCATGGCTAAGCTAGCTAGCGATAGTTAGATGATACTAGGTATAGATAGATGTTACCTGTGTACATGCAGGGCTAAGCTAGCTAGCGTTAGTTAGATGATACTAGGTATAGGTAGATGTTACCTGTGTACATGCAGCGCTAAGCTAGCTAGCGTTAGTTAGTTAGATGATACTAGGTATAGGTAGATGTTACCTGTGTACATGCAGGGCTAAGCTAGCTAGTGTTAGTTAGATGATACTAGGTACAGGTAGATGTTACCTGTGTACATGCAGGGCTAAGCTAGTTAGCGTTAGTTAGTTAGATGATACTAGGTATAGGTAGATGTTACCTGTGTAGATGCAGGGCTAAGCTAGCTAGCGTTAGTTAGATGATACTAGGTATAGGTAGATGTTACCTGTGTACATGCAGGGCTAAGCTAGCTAGCGTTAGTTAGATGATACTAGGTATAGGTAGATGTTACCTGTGTACATGCAGGGCTAAGCTAGCTAGCATTAGTTAGTTAGATGATACTAGGTATAGGTAGATGTTACCTGTGTACATGCAGGGCTAAGCTAGCTAGCTAGCGTTAGTTAGATGATACTAGGTATAGGTAGATGTTACCTGTGTACATGCAGGGCTAAGCTAGCTAGCTAGCGTTAGTTAGATGATACTAGGTATAGGTAGATGTTACCTGTGTACATGCAGGGCTAAGCTAGCTAGCTAGCGTTAGTTAGATGATACTAGGTACAGGTAGATGTTACCTGTGTACATGCAGGGCTAAGCTAGCTAGCTAGCGTTAGTTAGATGATACTAGGTACAGGTAGATGTTACCTGTGTACATGCAGGGCTAAGCTAGCTAGCTAGCGTTAGTTAGATGATACTAGGTATAGGTAGATGTTACCTGTGTACATGCAGGTGAGCATGAGTCCCAGTGCAGACATGGCTCTGTGAGGGCTTGGCATGTTAACCCTGTCGACACTCAGTTTAACCAGTGCCTCTCCGTCCATACGAGACAGCTGCTCCGACAGCAGGAGGCGCTCCAACCCACGCAACACACAGTGGTAGATCACTGAGGGGGTGGAGTCTTCACTGGCTGATACCATCACACCACACATCTAGAGAGGTGGAGGGGGGCGGAGCCAGAGAGAGGTGGAGGGGGGGGGGGCGGAGCCAGAGAGGTGGAGGGGGAGAGAGATGGAGGGGAGAGAGATGGAGGGGGGGCGGAGCCAGAGAGAGGTGGAGAGGGGGGGCGGAGTCAGAGAGAGAGGTGGAGGGGGGCGGAGGGAGAGAGAGGCGGAGCCGGAGAGAGAGGTGGAGGGGGGAGGGAGAGAGAGGTGGATTAGTACTACAGTACTAACCTGTATAACCCCAGCAGTACTACAGTACTAACCTGTATAACCCCAGCAGTACTAACCTGTATAACCCAGCAGTACTAACCTGTATAACCCAGCAGTACTACAGTACTAACCTGTATAACCCCAGCAGTACTAACCTGTATAACCCAGCAGTACTACAGTACTAACCTGTATAACCCCAGCAGTACTACAGTACTAACCTGTATAACCCCAGCAGTACTAACCTGTATAACCCCAGCAGTACTACAGTACTAACCTGTATAACCCCAGCAGTAATACAGTACTAACCTGTATAACCCCAGCAGTACTACAGTACTAACCTGTATAACCCCAGCAGTACTACAGTACTAACCTGTATAACCCCAGCAGTACTAACCTGTATAACCCCAGCAGTACTACAGTACTAACCTGTATAACCCAGCAGTACTACAGTACTAACCTGTATAACCCCAGCAGTACTACAGTACTAACCTGTATAACCCCAGCAGTCCTAACCTGTATAACCCCAGCAGTACTACAGTACTAACCTGTATAACCCCCAGCAGTACTACAGTACTAACCTGCCTAACCCCAGCAGTACTACAGTCCTAACCTGTATAACCCCAGCAGTACTGCAGTACTAACCTGTATAACCCCAGCAGTACTAACCTGTATAACCCCAGCAGTACTAACCTGTATAACCCCAGCAGTACTACAGTACTAACCTGTATAACCCCAGCAGTACTAACCTGTATAACCCCAGCAGTACTAACCTGTATAACCCCAGCAGTACTAACCTGTATAACCCCAGCAGTCCTAACCTGTATAACCCCAGCAGTCCTAACCTGTATAACCCCAGCAGTACTAACCTGTATAACCCAGCAGTACTAACCTGTATAACCCAGCAGTACTAACCTGTATAACCCCAGCAGTACTACAGTACTAACCTGTATAACCCAGCAGTACTAACCTGTATAACCCCAGCAGTACTACATTACTAACCTGTATAACCCAGCAGTACTACAGTACTAACCTGTATAACCCAGCAGTACTACAGTACTAACCTGTATAACCCCAGCAGTACTAACCTGTATAACCCCAGCAGTACTACAGTACTAACCTGTATAACCCCAGCAGTACTACAGTACTAACCTGTATAACCCCAGCAGTACTACAGTACTAACCTGTATAACCCAGCAGTACTAACCTGTATAACCCCAGCAGTACTACATTACTAACCTGTATAACCCAGCAGTACTAACCTGTATAACCCCAGCAGTACTAACCTGTATAACCCCCAGCAGTACTACAGTACTAACCTGTATAACCCCAGCAGTACTACAGTACTAACCTGTATAACCCCAGCAGTACTAACCTGTATAACCCCAGCAGTACTAACCTGTATAACCCCAGCAGTACTAACCTGTATAACCCAGCAGTACTACAGTACTAACCTGTATAACCCCAGCAGTACTAACCTGTATAACCTAGCATTACTACAGTACTAACCTGTATAACCCCAGCAGTACTACAGTACTAACCTGTATAACCCAGCAGTACTACAGTACTAACCTGTATAACCCCAGCAGTACTAACCTGTATAACCCCAGCAGTACTACATTACTAACCTGTATAACCCAGCAGTACTACAGTACTAACCTGTATAACCCCAGCAGTACTACAGTACTAACCTGTATAACCCCAGCAGTACTAACCTGTATAACCCCAGCAGTACTACAGTACTAACCTGTATAACCCCAGCAGTACTAACCTGTATAACCCCAGCAGTACTAACCTGTATAACCCCACAGTACTAACCTGGTATAACCCAGCAGTACTTACAGTACAACCTGTATAACCCCAGCAGTACTACAGTACTAACCTGTATAACCCAGCAGTACTACAGTACTAACCTGTATAACCCCAGCAGTACTACCCTGTATAACCCCAGCAGTACTAACCTGTATAACCCCAGCAGTACTAACCTGTATAACCCCAGCAGTACTAACCTGTATAACCCAGCCAGTACTAACCTGTATAACCCCAGCAGTACTACAGTACTAACCTGTATAACCCCAGCAGTACTACATTACTAACCTGTATAACCCAGCAGTACTACAGTACTAACCTGTATAACCCAGCAGTACTACAGTACTAACCTGTTACCCCAGCAGTACTAAACCTGTATAACCAGCAGTACTACAGTACTAACCTGTATAACCCAGCAGTACTAACCTGTATAACCCAGCAGTACTAACCTGTATAACCCCAGCAGTACTAACCTGTATAACCCCAGCAGTACTAACCTGTATAACCCCAGCAGTACTAACCTGTATAACCCAGCAGTACTAACCTGTATAACCCAGCAGTACTACAGTACTAACCTGTATAACCCAGCAGTACTAACCTGTATAACCCCAGCAGTACTACAGTACTAACCTGTATAACCCCAGCAGTACTACAGTACTAACCTGTATAACCCCAGCAGTACTAACCTGTATACCCCCAGCAGTACTAACCTGTATAACCCCAGCAGTACTAACCTGTATAACCCCAGCAGTACTAACCTGTATAACCCCAGCAGTACTAACCTGTATAACCCAGCAGTACTACAGTACTAACCTGTATAACCCCAGCAGTACTAACCTGTATAACCTAGCAGTACTACAGTACTAACCTGTATAACCCAGCAGTACTAACCTGTATAACCCCAGCAGTACTAACCTGTATAACCCCAGCAGTACTACAGTACTAACCTGTATAACCCCAGCAGTACTAACCTGTATAACCCCAGCAGTACTAACCTGTATAACCCAGCAGTACTACAGTACTACCTGTATAACCCCAGCAGTACTAACCTGTATAACCCCAGCAGTACTAACCTGTATAACCCCAGCAGTACTACAGTACTAACCTGTATAACCCCAGCAGTACTACAGTACTAACCTGTATAACCCAGCAGTACTACAGTACTAACCTGTATAACCCCAGCAGTACTACAGTACTAACCTGTATAACCCCAGCAGTACTAACCTGTATAACCCCAGCAGTACTAACCTGTATAACCCCAGCAGTACTAACCTGTATAACCCCAGCAGTACTACAGTACTATCCTGTATAACCCCAGCAGTACTACAGTACTAACTGTATAACCCCAGCAGTACTACAGTACTAACCTGTATAACCCCAGCAGTACTACAGTACTAACCTGTATAACCCCAGCAGTACTAACCTGTATAAACCAGCAGTACTACAGTACTAACCTGTATAACCCAGCAGTACTACAGTACTAACCTGTATAACCCCCAGCAGTACTAACCTGTATACCCAGCAGTACTACAGTACTAACCTGTATAAACCCCAGCAGTACTACAGTACTAACCTGTATAACCCCAGCAGTACTAACCTGTATAACCTACAGTACTAACCTGTATAACCCCAGCAGTAATACAGTACTAACCTGTATAACCCCAGCAGTACTACAGTACTAACCTGTATAACCCCAGCAGTACTACAGTACTAACCTGTATAACCCCAGCAGTACTACAGTACTAACCTGTATAACCCAGCAGTACTACAGTACTAACCTGTATAACCCCAGCAGTACTAACCTGTAACCCCAGCAGTACTAACCTGTATAACCCCAGCAGTACTACAGTACTAACCTGTATAACCCCAGCAGTCCTAACCTGTATAACCCCAGCAGTACTACAGTACTAACCTGTATAACCCCAGCAGTACTACAGTACTAACCTGCATAACCCCAGCAGTACTAACCTGTATAACCCCAGCAGTACTACAGTACTAACCTGCATAACCCCAGCAGTACTACAGTCCTAACCTGTATAAGCCCAGCAGTACTGCAGTACTAACCTGTATAACCCCAGCAGTACTAACCTGTATAAACCCCAGCAGTACTAACCTGTATAAACCCCAGCAGTACTACAGTACTAACCTGTATAACCCCAGCAGTACTATCCTGTATAACCCCAGCAGTACTAACCCTGTATAACCCCAGCAGTCCTAACCTGTATAACCCCAGCAGTTCCTAACCTGTATAACCCAGCAGTACTAACCTGTATAACCCAGCAGTACTAACCTGTATAACCCCCAGCAGTACTACAGTACTAACCTGTATAACCCAGCAGTAATAACCTGTATAACCCCAGCAGTACTACATTACTAACCTGTATAACCCAGCAGAGTACTACAGTACTAACCTGGTATAACCCAGCAGTACTACAGTACTAACCTGTATAACCCCAGCAGTACTAACCTGTATAACCCCAGCAGTACTACAGTACTAACCTGTATAACCCCAGCAGTACTACAGTACTAACCTGTATAACCCAGCAGTACTAACCTGTATAACCCCAGCAGTACTAACCTGTATAACCCCAGCAGTACTAACCCTGTATAACCCCAGCTACGTACTACAGTACTAACCTGTTAAACCCAAGCAGTACTACAGTACTAACCTGTATACCCCAGCAGTCCTAACCATGTATAACCCCAGCAGTACTAACCTGTATAACCCCAGCAGTACTAACCTGTATAACCCAGCAGTACTACAGTACTAACCTGTATAACCCAGCAGTACTACAGTACTAACCTGTATAACCCAGCAGTACTACAGTACTAACCTGTATAACCCCAGCAGTACTACAGTACTAACCTGTATAACCCAGCAGTACTACAGTACTAACCTGTATAACCCCAGCAGTACTACATTACTAACCTGTATAACCCAGCAGTACTACAGTACTAACCTGTATAACCCAGCAGTACTACAGTACTAACCGTATAACCCCAGCAGTACTAACCCTGTATAACCCAGCAAGTACTACAGTACTAACCTGTATAAACCCCAGCAGTACTAACCTGTATAACCCCAGCAGTACTACAGTACTAACCTGTATAACCCCAGCAGTACTACAGTACTAACCTGTAAACCCCAGCAAGTACTACAGTACTAACCTGTATAACCCAGCAGTACTAACCTGTATAACCCCAGCAGTACTACATTACTAACCTGTATAACCCAGCAGTTACTACAGTACTAACCTGTATAACCCAGCAGTACTAACCCTGTATAACCCCAGCAGTACTAACCTGTATAACCCCAGCAGTACTACAGTACTAACCTGTTAAACCCCAGCAGTACTACAGTACTAACCTGTATAACCCCAGCAGTACTAACCTGTATAACCCCAGCAGTACTAACCTGTATAACCCCAGCAGTACTAACCTGTATAACCCAGCAGTACTACAGTACTAACCTGTATAACCCAGCAGTACTACAGTACTAACCTGTATTAACCCAGCAGTACTACAGTACTAACCTGTATAACCCCAGCAGTACTACAGTACTAACCCTGTATAACCCAGCAGTACTACAGTACTAACCTGTATAACCCCAGCAGTAACTACATTATAACCTGGTATAAACCCAGCAGTACTACAGTACTAACCTGTATACCCAGCAGTACTACAGTACTAACCTGTATAACCCCAGCCAGTACTAACCGTATAACCCAGCAGTACTACAGTACTACCTGTATAACCCCCAGCAGTACTAACCTGTATAACCCCAGCCAGTACTAACCTGTATAACCCCAGCAGTACTAACCTGTATAACCCCCGCAGTACTAACCTGTATAACCCCAGCAGTACTAACCTGTATAACCCAGCAGTACTACAGTAACTAACCCTGTATAACCCCTAGCAGTACTACATTTACTAACCTGTATAACCCAGCAGTACTACAGTACTAACCGTATAACCCAGCAGTACTACAGTACTAACCTGTATAACCCCAGCAGTACTAAACTGTATAAACCCAGCCAGTACTAACCTGTATAACCCCAGCAGTACTAACCTGTATAACCCATGCAGTACTACAGTACTAACCTGTCATAACCCCAGCAGTACTAACCTGTATAACCCCAGACAGTACTAACCTTGTATAACCCCAGCAGTACCATGTTAACCCAGCCAGTATAACCTAACCCAGCAGTACTGCCAGTCACTAACCTGTATAACCCAAGCCAGTCATAACCTGTATAACCCCAGCAGTTACTACCGTACTAACCTGTTATAACCCCAGCAGTTACTAACCTGTATAACCCCAGCAGAGCAGTTACTCAACCTGTATAACCCCAGCAGTACTAACTGTATAACCCAGCAGTACTAACCTGTAAACCCAGCAGTACTACAGTACTAACCTGTTATAACCCAAGCAGTACTAACCTGTATAACCCAGCAGTACTAACCTGTATAACCCAGCAGTACTACAGTACAACCTGTATAACCCAGCAGTACTAACCTGTATAACCCAGCAGTACTACAGTACTAACCTGTATAACCCGCAGTACTACAGTACTACACTGTATAACCCAGCAGTACTAACCTGTATAACCCCAGCAGTACTAACCAGTATAACCCCAGCAGTACTACAGTACTAACCTGTATAACCCAGCAGTACTACAGTACTAACCTGTATAACCCTGCAGTACTAACCTGTATAACCCCAGCAGTACTAACCTGTAAACCCCAGCAGTACTAACCTGTATAACCCCAGCAGTACTACAGTACTAACCTGTATAACCCCAGCCAGTACTACAGTACTAACCTGTATAACCCCAGCAGTACTACAGTAATAACCTGTATAACCCCAGGCAGTTACTACAGTACTAACCTGTATAACCCCAGCAGTACTAACCTGTATACCCCAGCAGTACTACAGTACTAACCTGTATAACCCCAGCAGTACTACAGTACTAACCTGCTATAACCCCAGCAGTACTAACCTGTATAACCCCAGCAGTACTACAGTACTAACCTGTATAACCCCAGCAGTACTAAACCTGTATAACCCCAGCAGTACACAGTATCTAAACCTGTATAACCCCAGCAGTACTAACCTGTATAACCCCAGCAGTACTAACCTGTATAACCCCAGCAGTACTAACCTGTATAACCCCAGCAGTACTAACCTTTATAACCCCAGCAGTACTACAGTACTAACCTGTATAACCCCAGCAGTACTACAGTACTAACCTGTATAACCCCAGCAGTACTAACCTGTATAACCCACCAGTACTAACCTGTATAACCCCAGCAGTACTAACCTGTATAACCCCAGCAGTACTAACCTGTATAACCCAGCAGTACTACAGTACTAACCTGTATAACCCCAGCAGTACTACAGTACTAACCTGTATAACCCAGCAGTACTAACCTGTATAACCCCAGCAGTACTAACCTGTATAACCCAGCAGTACTACAGTACTAACCTGTATAACCCCAGCAGTCCTAACCTGTATAACCCCAGCAGTACTACAGTACTAACCTGTATAACCCCAGCAGTACTACAGTACTAACCTGCATAACCCCAGCAGTACTAACCTGCATAACCCCAGCAGTACTACAGTACTAACCTGCATAACCCCAGCAGTACTACAGTCCTAACCTGTATAACCCCAGCAGTACTAACCTGTATAACCCCAGCAGTACTACAGTACTAACCTGTATAACCCCAGCAGTACTACAGTACTAACCTGTATAACCCCAGCAGTACTACAGTACTAACCTGTATAACCCCAGCAGTACTACAGTACTAACCTGTATAACCCCAGCAGTACTAACCTGTATAACCCCAGCAGTACTACAGTACTAACCTGTATAACCCCAGCAGTACTACAGTACTAACCTGTATAACCCCAGCAGTACTAACCTGTATAACCCCAGCAGTACTACAGTACTAACCTGTATAACCCCAGCAGTACTAACCTGTATAACCCCAGCAGTACTACAGTACTAACCTGTATAACCCCAGCAGTACTAACCTGTATAACCCCAGCAGTACTAACCTGTATAACCCCAGCAGTACTAACCTGTATAACCCCAGCAGTACTAACCTGTATAACCCCAGCAGTACTACAGTACTAACCTGTATAACCCCAGCAGTACTACAGTACTAACCTGTATAACCCCAGCAGTACTAACCTGTATAACCCACCAGTACTAACCTGTATAACCCCAGCAGTACTAACCTGTATAACCCCAGCAGTACTAACCTGTATAACCCAGCAGTACTACAGTACTAACCTGTATAACCCCAGCAGTACTACAGTACTAACCTGTATAACCCAGCAGTACTAACCTGTATAACCCCAGCAGTACTAACCTGTATAACCCCAGCAGTACTACAGTACTAACCTGTATAACCCCAGCAGTCCTAACCTGTATAACCCCAGCAGTACTACAGTACTAACCTGTATAACCCCAGCAGTACTACAGTACTAACCTGCATAACCCCAGCAGTACTAACCTGCATAACCCCAGCAGTACTACAGTACTAACCTGCATAACCCCAGCAGTACTACAGTCCTAACCTGTATAACCCCAGCAGTACTGCAGTACTAACCTGTATAACCCCAGCAGTACTAACCTGTATAACCCCAGCAGTACTAACCTGTATAACCCCAGCAGTACTACAGTACTAACCTGTATAACCCCAGCAGTACTAACCTGTATAACCCCAGCAGTACTAACCTGTATAACCCCAGCAGTCCTAACCTGTATAACCCCAGCAGTCCTAACCTGTATAACCCCAGCAGTACTAACCTGTATAACCCAGCAGTACTAACCTGTATAACCCCAGCAGTACTACAGTACTAACCTGTATAACCCAGCAGTACTAACCTGTATAACCCCAGCAGTACTACATTACTAACCTGTATAACCCAGCAGTACTACAGTACTAACCTGTATAACCCAGCAGTACTACAGTACTAACCTGTATAACCCCAGCAGTACTAACCTGTATAACCCCAGCAGTACTACAGTACTAACCTGTATAACCCCAGCAGTACTACAGTACTAACCTGTATAACCCCAGCAGTATTACAGTACTAACCTGTATAACCCAGCAGTACTAACCTGTATAACCCCAGCAGTACTACATTACTAACCTGTATAACCCAGCAGTACTAACCTGTATAACCCCAGCAGTACTAACCTGTATAACCCCAGCAGTACTACAGTACTAACCTGTATAACCCCAGCAGTACTACAGTACTAACCTGTATAACCCCAGCAGTACTAACCTGTATAACCCCAGCAGTACTAACCTGTATAACCCCAGCAGTACTAACCTGTATAACCCAGCAGTACTACAGTACTAACCTGTATAACCCCAGCAGTACTAACCTGTATAACCTAGCATTACTACAGTACTAACCTGTATAACCCCAGCAGTACTACAGTACTAACCTGTATAACCCAGCAGTACTACAGTACTAACCTGTATAACCCCAGCAGTACTAACCTGTATAACCCCAGTAGTACTACATTACTAACCTGTATAACCCAGCAGTACTACAGTACTAACCTGTATAACCCAGCAGTACTACAGTACTAACCTGTATAACCCCAGCAGTACTAACCTGTATAACCCAGCAGTACTACAGTACTAACCTGTATAACCCCAGCAGTACTAACCTGTATAACCCCAGCAGTACTAACCTGTATAACCCCAGCAGTACTAACCTGTATAACCCAGCAGTACTACAGTACTAACCTGTATAACCCCAGCAGTACTACAGTACTAACCTGTATAACCCAGCAGTACTACAGTACTAACCTGTATAACCCCAGCAGTACTAACCTGTATAACCCCAGCAGTACTAACCTGTATAACCCCAGCAGTACTAACCTGTATAACCCAGCAGTACTAACCTGTATAACCCAGCAGTACTACAGTACTAACCTGTATAACCCCAGCAGTACTACATTACTAACCTGTATAACCCAGCAGTACTACAGTACTAACCTGTATAACCCAGCAGTACTACAGTACTAACCTGTATAACCCCAGCAGTACTAACCTGTATAACCCAGCAGTACTACAGTACTAACCTGTATAACCCCAGCAGTACTAACCTGTATAACCCCAGCAGTACTAACCTGTATAACCCCAGCAGTACTAACCTGTATAACCCCAGCAGTACTAACCTGTATAACCCAGCAGTACTAACCTGTATAACCCAGCAGTACTACAGTACTAACCTGTATAACCCAGCAGTACTAACCTCATTAACCCCAGCAGTACTACAGTACTAACCTGTATAACCCCAGCAGTACTACAGTACTAACCTGTATAACCCCAGCAGTACTAACCTGTATAACCCCAGCAGTACTAACCTGTATAACCCCAGCAGTACTAACCTGTATAACCCCAGCAGTACTAACCTGTATAACCCCAGCAGTACTAACCTGTATAACCCCAGCAGTACTAACCTGTATAACCCAGCAGTACTACAGTACTAACCTGTATAACCCCAGCAGTACTAACCTGTATAACCCAGCAGTACTACAGTACTAACCTGTATAACCCAGCAGTACTAACCTGTATAACCCCAGCAGTACTAACCTGTATAACCCCAGCAGTACTACAGTACTAACCTGTATAACCCCAGCAGTACTAACCTGTATAACCCCAGCAGTACTAACCTGTATAACCCAGCAGTACTACAGTACTAACCTGTATAACCCCAGCAGTACTAACCTGTATAACCCCAGCAGTACTAACCTGTATAACCCCAGCAGTACTACAGTACTAACCTGTATAACCCCAGCAGTACTACAGTACTAACCTGTATAACCCAGCAGTACTACAGTACTAACCTGTATAACCCCAGCAGTACTACAGTACTAACCTGTATAACCCCAGCAGTACTACAGTACTAACCTGTATAACCCCAGCAGTACTAACCTGTATAACCCCAGCAGTACTAACCTGTATAACCCCAGCAGTACTAACCTGTATAACCCCAGCAGTACTACAGTACTAACCTGTATAACCCCAGCAGTACTACAGTACTAACCTGTATAACCCCAGCAGTACTACAGTACTAACCTGTATAACCCCAGCAGTACTACAGTACTAACCTGTATAACCCCAGCAGTACTAACCTGTATAACCCAGCAGTACTACAGTACTAACCTGTATAACCCAGCAGTACTACAGTACTAACCTGTATAACCCCAGCAGTACTAACCTGTATAACCCAGCAGTACTACAGTACTAACCTGTATAACCCCAGCAGTACTACAGTACTAACCTGTATAACCCCAGCAGTACTAACCTGTATAACCCCAGCAGTACTACAGTACTAACCTGTATAACCCCAGCAGTAATACAGTACTAACCTGTATAACCCCAGCAGTACTACAGTACTAACCTGTATAACCCCAGCAGTACTACAGTACTAACCTGTATAACCCCAGCAGTACTAACCTGTATAACCCCAGCAGTACTACAGTACTAACCTGTATAACCCAGCAGTACTACAGTACTAACCTGTATAACCCCAGCAGTACTAACCTGTATAACCCCAGCAGTACTAACCTGTATAACCCCAGCAGTACTACAGTACTAACCTGTATAACCCCAGCAGTCCTAACCTGTATAACCCCAGCAGTACTACAGTACTAACCTGTATAACCCCAGCAGTACTACAGTACTAACCTGCATAACCCCAGCAGTACTAACCTGTATAACCCCAGCAGTACTACAGTACTAACCTGCATGACCCCAGCAGTACTACAGTCCTAACCTGTATAACCCCAGCAGTACTGCAGTACTAACCTGTATAACCCCAGCAGTACTAACCTGTATAACCCCAGCAGTACTAACCTGTATAACCCCAGCAGTACTACAGTACTAACCTGTATAACCCCAGCAGTACTATCCTGTATAACCCCAGCAGTACTAACCTGTATAACCCCAGCAGTCCTAACCTGTATAACCCCAGCAGTCCTAACCTGTATAACCCCAGCAGTACTAACCTGTATAACCCAGCAGTACTAACCTGTATAACCCCAGCAGTACTACAGTACTAACCTGTATAACCCAGCAGTACTAACCTGTATAACCCCAGCAGTACTACATTACTAACCTGTATAACCCAGCAGTACTACAGTACTAACCTGTATAACCCAGCAGTACTACAGTACTAACCTGTATAACCCCAGCAGTACTAACCTGTATAACCCCAGCAGTACTACAGTACTAACCTGTATAACCCCAGCAGTACTACAGTACTAACCTGTATAACCCCAGCAGTACTACAGTACTAACCTGTATAACCCCAGCAGTACTAACCTGTATAACCCCAGCAGTACTACATTACTAACCTGTATAACCCAGCAGTACTACAGTACTAACCTGTATAACCCAGCAGTACTAACCTGTATAACCCCAGCAGTACTAACCTGTATAACCCCAGCAGTACTACAGTACTAACCTGTTAAACCCCAGCAGTACTACAGTACTAACCTGTATAACCCCAGCAGTACTAACCTGTATAACCCCAGCAGTACTAACCTGTATAACCCCAGCAGTACTAACCTGTATAACCCAGCAGTACTACAGTACTAACCTGTATAACCCAGCAGTACTACAGTACTAACCTGTATAACCCCAGCAGTACTACAGTACTAACCTGTATAACCCAGCAGTACTACAGTACTAACCTGTATAACCCCAGCAGTACTACATTACTAACCTGTATAACCCAGCAGTACTACAGTACTAACCTGTATAACCCAGCAGTACTACAGTACTAACCTGTATAACCCCAGCAGTACTAACCTGTATAACCCAGCAGTACTAACCTGTATAACCCCAGCAGTACTAACCTGTATAACCCCAGCAGTACTAACCTGTATAACCCCAGCAGTACTAACCTGTATAACCCAGCAGTACTAACCTGTATAACCCAGCAGTACTACAGTACTAACCTGTATAACCCTAGCAGTACTACATTACTAACCTGTATAACCCAGCAGTACTACAGTACTAACCTGTATAACCCAGCAGTACTACAGTACTAACCTGTATAACCCCAGCAGTACTAACCTGTATAACCCAGCAGTACTAACCTGTATAACCCCAGCAGTACTAACCTGTATAACCCAGCAGTACTACAGTACTAACCGGTATAACCCCAGCAGTACTAACCTGTATAACCCCAGCAGTACTAACCTGTATAACCCCAGCAGTAATAACCTGTATAACCCCAGCAGTACTAACCTGTATAACCCAGCAGTACTAACCTGTATAACCCAGCAGTACTACAGTACTAACCTGTATAACCCCAGCAGTCCTAACCTGTAAACCCCAGCAGTACTACAGTACTAACCTGTATAACCCCAGCAGTACTAACCTGTATAACCCCAGCAGTACTAACCTGTATAACCCCAGCAGTACTAACCTGTATAACCCAGCAGTACTAACCTGTATAACCCAGCAGTACTACAGTACTAACCTGTATAACCCCAGCAGTACTAACCTGTATAACCCAGCAGTACTAACCTGTATAACCCAGCAGTACTACAGTACTAACCTGTATAACCCAGCAGTACTAACCTGTATAACCCAGCAGTACTACAGTACTAACCTGTATAACCCAGCAGTACTACAGTACTAACCTGTATAACCCAGCAGTACTAACCTGTATAACCCCAGCAGTACTAACCTGTATAACCCCAGCAGTACTACAGTACTAACCTGTATAACCCAGCAGTACTACAGTACTAACCTGTATAACCCTGCAGTACTAACCTGTATAACCCCAGCAGTACTAACCTGTATAACCCCAGCAGTACTACAGTACTAACCTGTATAACCCCAGCAGTACTACAGTACTAACCTGTATAACCCCAGCAGTACTACAGTACTAACCTGTATAACCCCAGCAGTACTACAGTACTAACCTGTATAACCCCAGCAGTACTAACCTGTATAACCCCAGCAGTACTACAGTACTAACCTGTATAACCCCAGCAGTACTAACCTGTATAACCCCAGCAGTACTACAGTACTAACCTGTATAACCCCAGCAGTACTACAGTACTAACCTGTATAACCCAGCAGTACTAACCTGTATAACCCCAGCAGTACTAACCTGTATAACCCCAGCAGTACTAACCTGTATAACCCCAGCAGTACTAACCTGTATAACCCCAGCAGTACTACAGTACTAACCTGTATAACCCCAGCAGTACTACAGTACTAACCTGTATAACCCCAGCAGTACTAACCTGTATAACCCACCAGTACTAACCTGTATAACCCCAGCAGTACTAACCTGTATAACCCCAGCAGTACTAACCTGTATAACCCAGCAGTACTACAGTACTAACCTGTATAACCCCAGCAGTACTACAGTACTAACCTGTATAACCCCAGCAGTACTACAGTACTAACCTGTATAACCCCAGCAGTACTAACCTGTATAACCCACCAGTACTAACCTGTATAACCCCAGCAGTACTAACCTGTATAACCCCAGCAGTACTAACCTGTATAACCCAGCAGTACTACAGTACTAACCTGTATAACCCCAGCAGTACTACAGTACTAACCTGTATAACCCAGCAGTACTAACCTGTATAACCCCAGCAGTACTAACCTGTATAACCCCAGCAGTACTACAGTACTAACCTGTATAACCCCAGCAGTACTAACCTGTATAACCCCAGCAGTACTAACCTGTATAACCCCAGCAGTACTAACCTGTATAACCCAGCAGTACTACAGTACTAACCTGTATAACCCCAGCAGTACTACAGTACTAACCTGTATAACCCAGCAGTACTAACCTGTATAACCCCAGCAGTACTAACCTGTATAACCCAAGCAGTACTACAGTACTAACCTGTATAACCCCAGCAGTACTACAGTACTAACCTGTATAACCCCAGCAGTACTAACCTGTATAACCCCAGCAGTACTAACCTGTATAACCCCAGCAGTACTACAGTACTAACCTGTATAACCCCAGCAGTACTAACCTGTATAAC
>NW_022262908.1:17500-22500 GCF_002021735.2 Oncorhynchus kisutch | reverse complement strand
TTACTCAGTATGTAGTCTGTGTGTGTGTGTGTGTTACTCACTGTGCTATGGCCTGTAGGTTACTCAGTATGTAGTCTGTGTGTGTGTGTGTGTGTGTTACTCACTGTGCTATGGCCCGTAGGTTACTCAGGATGTAGTCTGTGTGTGTGTGTGTGTGTTACTCACTGTGCTACGGCCCGTAGGTTACTCAGGATGTAGTCAGAGACGGCAGGTATCAGCTGTTTCACCGTGTCGTCCAGCAGGTCACACTCCAGTACGTACAGCAGGCCATGCAGCGCTCCCATACGGCTGGGGAGGTGGGTGCTGTGCAGGGTCAGCTCCAACACCCGACACACAGGTTCAGAGGTCGCCTTGTCCTAAACACACACACAGGTTCAGATGTAGCCGTGTCCTGAACACACACACACACAGACACAGGTTCAGAGGTCGCCTTGTCCTAAACACACACACACACACAGGTTCAGATGTAGCCTTGTCCTGAACACACACACAGGTTCAGATGTAGCCTTGTCCTGAACACACACACACACACAGGTTCAGATGTAGCCTTGTCCTGAACACACACACACAGGTTCAGACGTAGCCTTGTCCTACACACACACACACACACACACACACAGGTTCAGAGGTCGCCTTGTCCTGAACACACACACAGACACAGGTTCAGAGGTCGCCTTGTCCTGAACACACACACAGACACAGGTTCAGAGGTCGCCTTGTCCTAAACACACACACACACACACACACACACACACACACAGGTTCAGATGTAGCCTTGTCCTGAACACACACACACACACACAGGTTCAGATGTAGCCTTGTCTTGAACACACACACACACACACATGTTCAGATGTAGCCTTGTCCTGAACACACACACACACACACACAGGTTCAGATGTAGCCTTGTCTTGAACACACACACACACACACAGGTTTGTAAGCACACACACTGTGTCTCACCATGCCCAGGACAGCAGCAGCCTTACAGAGAGCTGGTACCAGGTACTGGTTCATTATCTCATCTTCAGCAGGATGACTCTTCTGCAGCTCCATCAGGGTGGTGAACATCATGTCAAACTGGTTACGCTCCGTGAACAGGTCAGAGACCGCCAACAACTAGAGAGACAGAGAGAGAGACAGAGAGAGACAGAGACAGAGAGAGACAGAGACAGAGACAGACGAGAGACAGAGACAGAGAGGGACAGAGACAGAGACAGAGAGAGACAGAGACAGAGAGAGACAGAGAGAGACAGTGAGACAGAGGGACAGAGAGAGAGAGACAGAGAGAGATACAGAGAGAGACAGAGACAGAGAGGGACAGAGACAGAGACAGAGAGAGACAGTGAGACAGAGGGACAGAGACAGAGAGAGAGACAGAGACAGAGACAGAGAGACAGAGAGAGACAGTGAGACAGAGGGACAGAGACAGAGAGGGACAGAGACAGAGAGAGACAGTGAGACAGAGAGGGACAGAGAGAGAGAGAGACAGAGAGAGAGAGACAGAGAGAGAGAGACAGAGAGAGAGACAGAGAGAGAGAGACAGAGAGACAGAGAGAGAGAGAGAGAGAGACAGAGAGAGAGAGAGAGAGAGACAGAGAGAGAGAGACAGAGAGAGAGAGAGACAGAGAGACAGAGAGAGAGAGAGAGACAGAGAGAGAGAGACAGAGAGGGACAGAGACAGAGACAGTGAGACAGAGAGGGACAGAGAGAGAGACAGAGAGACAGAGAGAGAGAGACAGAGAGGGACAGAGAGACAGAGAGAGAGAGACAGAGAGAGAGAGACAGAGAGAGAGAGACAGAGAGAGAGAGACAGAGAGGGACAGAGAGACAGAGAGAGAGAGACAGAGAGAGAGAGAGACAGAGAGACAGAGAGAGAGAGACAGAGAGAGAGAGACAGAGAGGGACAGAGACAGTGAGACAGAGAGGGACAGAGAGAGAGACAGAGAGACAGAGAGAGAGAGAGAAACCTCTTAACAACCAAGGAAATGATAAACAAAGAAATAAAGAGAGTGATTCTCTCGCCTTTCTCCAGAAGCGTGCACTCTCCCCGTCCCATAATGCATCAGTGCAATGGCTGGAGGGAGTTTCCACCTTAGTCCTCGATCCAATGTAACCATTGAGTGAATGAGAGAACAAACTACAGAGTCTGTGTTCTTACAAACTACCGAGTCTGTGTCCTTACAAACTACATACTCTGTGTTCTTACCGATCGGACCACCTCGCTGATGAGCACAACAGGGGTGCGTCTGTTGCTAGGGGAACCGGGGAGGAGCCACTGGCTGTAGAGCTCCAATAGGAACTGAGAACAGGAGTGGATGTCTACACCTGCACGATGCTTCCTGTAGAGGGAGAAGAGAGGAGGGTAGAGAGAGAGAGAGAGAGAGAGAGACAGGTGTGTGTGTGTGTGTGTCTTACCTGGAGTTGATAGGAGAGGTAGGAAGAGAGGCGGGGGCCGGAGTATCAGTCTCATCTTCCTCATCCTCACCCCACTCTTCCTCTCTCAGAGGGGTAATGTTGTTCCCCAGCCACACAGAATGGATGGACACCTGATGGAGAGAGACAAGGAGTGGAATTAGAGATAGAGAGAGACAATAAAGGAGAGGAATTAGAGAGAGACAATAAAGGAGAGGTATTAGAGAGAGACAATAAAGGAGAGGAAATAGAGAGAGAGACAATAAAGGAGAGGAATTAGAGAGAGACAATAAAGGAGAGGAATTAGAGAGAGAGACAATAAAGGAGAGGAATTAGAGAGAGACAATAAAGGAGAGGAATTAGAGAGAGACAATAAAGGAGAGGAATTAGAGAGAGAGACAATAAAGGAGAGGAATTAGAGAGAGAGAGAGACAATAAAGGAGAGGAATTAGAGAGAGACAATAAAGGAGAGGAATTAGAGAGAGACAATAAAGGAGAGGAATTAGAGAGAGACAATAAAGGAGAGGAATTAGAGAGAGACAATAAAGGAGAGGAATTAGAGAGAGAGAGAGAGAGAGAGAGACAATAAAGGAGAGGAATTAGAGAGAGACAATAAAGGAGATGAATTAGAGAGAGAGAGAGACAATAAAGGAGAGGTATTAGAGAGACAATAAAGGAGAGGAATTAGAGAGACAATAAAGGAGAGGTATTAGAGAGAGACAATAAAGGAGAGAAATTAGAGAGAGAGAGAGACAATAAAGGAGAGGAATTAGAGAGAGACAATAAAGGAGATGAATTAGAGAGAGACAATAAAGGAGATGAATTAGAGAGAGACAATAAAGGAGAGGTATTAGAGCGAGAGAGACAATAAAGGAGAGGAATTAGAGAGAGAGAGAGAGAGAGAGAGAGAGAGACAATAAAGGAGAGGATTTAGAGAGAGAGAGAGAGAGAGAGACAATAAAGGAGAGGAATTAGAGAGAGAGAGACAATAAAGGAGAGGAATTAGAGAGAGAGAGACAATAAAGGAGAGGAATTAGAGAGAGAGAGACAATAAAGGAGAGGAATTAGAGAGAGAGAGACAATAAAGGAGAGGAATTAGAGAGAGACAGACAATAAAGGAGAGGAATTAGAGAGAGACAATAAAGGAGAGGAATTAGAGAGAGACAATAAAGGAGAGGAATTAGAGAGAGACAATAAAGGAGAGGAATTAGAGAGAAAGAGAGAGACAATAAAGGAGAGGAATTAGAGAGAGAGAGAGAGACAATAAAGGAGAGGAATTAGAGAGAGAGAGACAATAAAGGAGAGGAATTAGAGAGAGAGAGACAATAAAGGAGAGGAATTAGAGAGAGAGGAGAGAGAGAGAGAGAATAAAGGAGAGGAATTAGAGAGAGAGAGAGAGACAATAAAGGAGAGGATTTAGAGAGAGACAATAAAGGAGAGGTATTAGAGAGAGAGACAATAAAGGAGAGGAATTAGAGAGAGACAATAAAGGAGATGAATTAGAGAGAGACAATAAAGGAGAGGAATTAGAGAGAGACAATAAAGGAGAGGAATTAGAGAGAGAGAGAGACAATAAAGGAGAGGAATTAGAGAGAGAGAGAGAGAGACAATAAAGGAGAGGAATTAGAGAGAGACAATAAAGGAGAGGAATTAGAGAGAGACAATAAAGGAGAGGAATTAGAGAGAGAGACAATAAAGGAGAGGAATTAGAGAGAGAGACAATAAAGGAGAGGAATTAGAGAGAGAGAGAGACAATAAAGGAGAGGAATTAGAGAGAGACAATAAAGGAGAGGAATTAGAGAGAGACAATAAAGGAGAGGAATTAGAGAGAGAGAGAGACAATAAAGGAGAGGAATTAGAGAGAGACAATAAAGGAGAGGAATTAGAGAGAGACAATAAAGGAGAGGAATTAGAGAGAGACAATAAAGGAGAGGAATTAGAGAGAGAGAGAGACAATAAAGGAGAGGAATTAGAGAGAGACAATAAAGGAGAGGTATTAGAGAGAGAGAATAAAGGAGAGGAATTAGAGAGAGACAATAAGGAGAGGTATTAGAGAGAGACAATAAAGGAGAGGTATTAGAGAGAGACAATAAAGGAGAGGAATTAGAGAGAGAGAGAGAGAGACAATAAAGGAGAGGAATTAGAGAGAGAGAGAGAGAGAGACAATAAAGGAGAGGAATTAGAGAGAGAGAGAGAGACAATAAAGGAGAGGAATTAGAGAGAGACTGAAAATATCTGCAAGAGAAGGACACAACTAGCCATTTGTTCTGTCTTCCTTTCATCCACCCCCTCTCTCTCCTTCCATCCCTCCATCCTACCTGTCCCAGTTTGTAGTCCATCTCTCTCTCATTTCATCCCTCCATCCTACCTGTCCCAGTTTGTAGTCCATCTCTCTCTCCTTCCATCCCTCCATCCTACCTGTCCCAGTTTGTAGTCGATGTTCCCCATCTCTCTCTCCTTCCATCCCTCCATTCTACCTGTCCCAGTTTGTAGTCCATGTTCCCCATCTCTCTCTCATTCCATCCCTCCATCCTACCTGTCCCAGTTTGTAGTTCATCTCTCTCTCATTCCATCCCTCCATCCTA
>NW_022262908.1:0-12500 GCF_002021735.2 Oncorhynchus kisutch | reverse complement strand
GCACATTAGAGATAACACATTAGCGATAACACAGAGATAACACATTAGAGATAACACAGAGATAACACATTAGAGATAACACATTAGAGAGAACACATTAGAGATAACCCATTAGAGATAACACATTAGAGATAACACAGAGAGAACACATTAGATATAACAGAGATTACACATTAGAGATAACACATTAGAGATACCACATTAGAGAGAACACATTAGAGATAACACATTAGAGATAACACATTAGAGAGAACACATTAGAGAGAACGCATTAGAGATAGCGCATTAGAGATAACGCATTAGAGATAGCGCATTAGAGATAACACATTAGAGATAACACATTAGATATAACACATTATAGATATAACACATTCGATATAACACATTAGCGATAACACAGAGATAACACATTAGAGAGAACACATCAGAGATAGCACAGATATAACACATTATAGATAACACATTAGAGATAACACATTAGATATAACACATTATAGATAGCACAGAGATAACACATTAGAGATAACACATTAGAGATAACACATCAGAGATAACACACTAGAGATAACACATTAGATATACCCCAGAGATACCACGGAGATAACAGAGTAGAGATAACACATTAGAGATAACACTTAACACATCTAATGCACATTAAAACACAGCAAGCTAACAGACTGTATTAGTAGCCACTAGTCAGCAGATTTAACAGTGATGAAGCATGATCTAACTCACTGAGAGTGACGGACTAAAATGATAATGGAGACACAACAACAACTATATTACTTACTGTCTGTGTTTGGAGAGTGGACCTGGTCTGAATCGCCGTCTGACCCTGTGGTTCTCTTCTTCCCTGGATGTAAGAGATGGTCACCTGGACCTACTGCCACTGGAGAGGAGAGAGGGGGAGAGAGAGGGAGAGAGAGGAGAGGAGAGAGGGGAGAGAGAGGGAGAGAGATGGAGAGAGAGAGAGGAGAGAGGATAGAGAGGGAGAGAGAGAGAGGAGAGAGGGGAGAGAGAGGGGGGAGATGGAGAGAGAGAGAGAGAGGAGAGAGGAAGAGGATAGAGAGGAAGAGGATAGAGAGGGAGAGGATAGAGAGGGAGAGGATAGAGAGGGAGAGGATAGAAAGGGAGAGGATAGGAGAGGAGAGGAGAGAGAGGGAGGGAAATGAGAGAAAGAGAGAGAGAGAAGGGAGAGGAGAGAGAGAGGGAGGACAGAGAGAGGCAAAGGGAGGGAGAGGAGAGAGAGAGAAACAGTGGGTTAACTGCCTGTTCAGGGGCAGAACGACAGGTACCTTGTCAGCTCGGGGATTTGAACTTGCAACCTTCCGGTTACTAGTCCAACACTCTAACCACTAGGCTACCTGCCGCCCCGGCACGACACAACACGGAGTGCCTGGATACAGCCCTTAACCGTGGTATACTAGCAATATACTGTACCACAAACCCCCTGAGGTGCCTTATTGCTTTCATAAACTGGTTACCAACGTAATTAGAGCAGGAAAAACACATGTTTTTATCATACCCGTGGTATACGGTCTGATATACCACGGCTGTCAGCCAATCAGCATTCAGGGCTCAAACCACCCAGTTTATAATTAAGGTTTAGTCACGGTCACACCACATGCAAATCCAATAATTGTGGCCAGGTTCATTCCCTCTCTCCTTCACACACACACACACTAACCTGCAGTGATGAGGAGTCGTAGGCAGTGTATGACAGAGCAGGTGTGTGTTTTGTACGGGGCTGTAGACAGTGTGTTCCAGACACAGGGTTGTTGCAGGGCCAGACACAGACAGGACAGAGCCCCCTGCAGGTCAACACTCAGAGGAACACTGTCCTGGAGAACACGCCAGACCACCAACTAGAGAGAGAGAGACACCATGAAGCAGGGTTTATTCTGGATGAAAACGGGGCTAAGGTGGTGGGGCGAGAGTGTAGAGAAATGTTCAAAGTTAAGCGAATTTCCTGCAATTCTAGAAACGTCTCCATGGAGATGAGAGAAAATGGTGCTGTTTTAAAAGCTACTTTTTTTTGTCGATGATGTGCATGTTGTCATGGCTGATGTGCATGTTGTCATGGCTGATGTGCATGTTGTCATGGCTGATGTGCATGTTGTCATGGCTGATGTGCATGATGTCATGGCTGGCGTGCATGCTGTCATGGCTGACGTGCATGCTGTCATGGCTGATGTGCATGGTGTCATGGATGATGTGTATGATGTCATGGCTGATGTGCATGATGTCATGGCTGATGTGCATGATGTCATGGCTGATGTGCATGATGTCATGGCTGATGTGCATGATGTCATGGCTGATGTGCATGTTGTCATGGCTGATGTGCATGTTGTCATGGCTGATGTGCATGTTGTCATGGCTGATGTGCATGATGCCATGGCTGATGTGCATGTTGTCATGGCTGATGTGCATGTTGCTGATGTGCATGCTGTCATGACTGATGTGCATGTTGTCATGGCTGATGTGCATGTTGCTGATGTGCATGCTGTCATGACTGATGTGCATGTTGTCATGACTGATGTGCATGTTGCTGATGTGCATGCTGTCATGGCTGATGTGCATGCTGTCATGGCTGATGTGCATGTTGTCATGGCTGATGTGCATGTTGTCATGACTGATGTTCATGTTGTCATGCCTGATGTTCTTGTTGTCATGACTGATGTACATGTTGTCATGGCAGATGTGCATGTTGCTGATGTGCATGCTGTCATGACTGATGTGCATGATGTCATGGCTGATGTGCATGGTGTCATGGCTGATGTGCATGTTGCTGATGTGCATGCTGTCATGACCGATGTGCATGATGTCATGGCTGATGTGCATGGTGTCATGGCTGATGTGCATGGTGTCATGGCTGATGCGCATGTTGCTGATGTGCATGCTGTCATGACTGATGTGCATGATGTGTTGGCTGATGTGCATGGTGTCATGGCTGATGTGCATGTTGTCATGACTGATGTGCATGTTGTCATGACTGATGTGCATGATGTCATGACTGATGTGCATGTTGTCATGACTGATGTGCATGCTGTCATGACTGATGTGCATGCTGTCATGGCTGATGTGCATGCTGCCATGGCTGATGTGCATGCTGTCATGGCTGATGTGCATGTTGTCATGGCTGATGTGCATGTTGTCATGGCTGATGTGCATGTTGTCATGACTGATGTGCATGTTGTCATGGCTGATGTGCATGTTGTCATGGCTGATGTGCATGTTGTCATGACTGATGTGCATGTTGTCATGACTGATGTGCATGTTGTCATGACTGATGTGCATGTTGTCATGACTGATGTGCACGTTGTCATGGGGCTGGCTGATGTGCATGTTGTCATGGCTGATGTGCATGCTGTCATGACTGATGTGCATGTTGTCATGACTGATGTGCATGTTGTCATGACTGATGTGCATGTTGTCATGGCTGATGTGCATGTTGTCATGGCTGATGTGCATGTTGTCATGGCTGATGTGCATGTTGTCATGACTGATGTGCATGTTGTCATGGCTGATGTGCATGTTGTCATGACTGATGTGCATGTTGTCATGACTGATGTGCAGGTTGTCATGACTGATGTGCATGTTGTCATGACTGATGTGCATGTTGTCATGACTGATGTGCATGTTGTCATGACTGATGTGCATGTTGTCATGACTGATGTGCATGTTGTCATGACTGATGTGCATTTTGTCATGGCTGAGGCTGTGTCCTTCAGCTCAAACATAACAATCAGATAAATTCACCATTTTGGGGGGTTTCAGTTCTCAACTTTAATTTAGGTGATTTTTTTTTCTCAACGAAAATATATTTACCAAATACATAAAGTTATCTCTTCTACATACTCTATATCTGGTCCATTATCTCCTCTACATACTCTATATCTGGTCCATTATCTCTTCTACATACTCTATATCTGGTCCATTATCTCTTCTACATACTCTATATCTGGCCCATTATCTCTTCCACATAATCTATATCTGGTCCATTATCTCTTCTACATACTCTATATCTGGTCCATTATCTCCTCTACATACTCTATATCTGGTCCATTATCTCTTCTACATACTCTATATCTGGTCCTTTATCTCTTCTACATACTCTATATCTGGTCCATTATCTCCTCTACATACTCTATATCTGGTCCATTATCTCTTCTGCATACTCTATATCTGGTCCTTTATCTCTTCTACATACTCTATATCTGGTCCATTATCTCCTCTACATACTCTATATCTGGTCCATTATCTCTTCTACATACTCTATATATGGTCCATTATCTCTTCTACATACTCTATATCTGGTTCATTATCTCTTCTACATACTCTATATCTGGTCCATTATCTCTTCTACATACTCTATATCTGGTCCATTATCTCTTCTACATACTCTATATATGGTCCAGTATCTCTTCTACATACTCTATATCTGGTCCACTATATATTCTACATACTATATATCTGGTCCATTATCTCTTCTGCATACTCTATATCTGGTCCAGTATCTCTTCTACATACTCTATATATGGTCCACTATATATTCTACATACTCTATATCTGGTCCATTATCTCTTCTACATACTCTATATCTGGTCCATTATCTCTTCTACATATTCTATATCTGGTCCATTATCTCTTCTACATACTCTATATCTGGTCCATTATCTCTTCTACATACTCTATATCTGGTTCATTATCTCTTCTACATACTCTATATCTGGTCCATTATCTCTTCTACATACTCTATATATGGTCCAGTATCTCTTCTACATACTCTATATATGGTCCAGTATCTCTTCTACATACTCTATATCTGGTCCACTATATATTCTACATACTATATATCTGGTCCATTATCTCTTCTGCATACTCTATATCTGGTCCAGTATCTCTTCTACATACTCTATATATGGTCCACTATATATTCTACATACTCTATATCTGGTCCATTATCTCTTCTACATACTCTATATCTGGTCCATTATCTCTTCTACATACTCTATATCTGGTCCATTATCTCTTCTACATACTCTATATCTGGTCCATTATCTCTTCTACATACGCTATATCTGGTTCATTATCTCTTCTACATACTCTATATCTGGTCCATTATCTCTTCTACATACTCTATATATGGTCCAGTATCTCTTCTACATACTCTATATATGGTCCACTATATATTCTCCATACTCTATATCTGGTCCATTATCTCTTCTACATACTCTATATCTGGTCCATTATCTCTTCTACATACTCTATATCTGGTCCATTATCTCTTCTGCATACTCTATATCTGGTCCATTATCTCTTCTACATACTCTATATCTGGTTCATTATCTCTTCTACATACTCTATATATGGTCCATTTTCTCTTCTACATACTCTATATCTGGTCCATTATCTCTTCTACATACTCTATATATGGTCCAGTATCTCTTCTGCATACTCTATATATGGTCCAGTATCTCTTCTACATACTCTATATCTGGTCCACTATATATTCTACATACTATATATCTGGTCCATTATCTCTTCTGCATACTCTATATCTGGTCCAGTATCTCTTCTACATACTCTATATATGGTCCACTATATATTCTACATACTCTATATCTGGTCCATTATCTCTTCTACATACTCTATAACTGGTCAATTATCTCTTCTAAATACTCAATATCTGGTCCATTATCTCTTCTACATACTCTATATCTGGTCCACTATCTCTTCTACATACTCTATAGCTGGTCCATTATCTCCTCTACATACTCTATATCTGGTCCATTATCTCTTCTACATACTCTATATCTGATCCATTATCTCCTCTACATACTCTATATATGGTCCATTATCTCTTCTACATACTCTATATCTGGTCCATTATCTCTTCTACATACTCTATATCTGGTCCATTATCTCCTCTGAATACTCGATATCTGGTCCATTATCTCTTCTACATACTCTATATCTGGTCCATTATCTCCTCCACATACTCTATATCTGGTCCATTATCTCTTCTACATACTCTATATCTGGTCCATTATCTCTTCTACATACTCTATATCTGGTCCAGTATCTCTTCTACATACTCTATATATGGTCCACTATATATTCTACATACTCTATATCTGGTCCACTATCTCTTCTACATACTCTATAGCGGGTCCACTATCTCTTCTACATACTCTATATCTGGTCCACTATCTCTTCTACATACTCTATATCTGGTCCATTATCTCTTCTACATACTCTATATCTGGCCCATTATCTCTTCCACATACTCTATATCTGGTCCATTATCTCTTCTACATACTCTATATCTGGTCCATTATCTCCTCTACATACTCTATATCTGGTCCATTATCTCCTCTACATACTCTATATCTGGTCCATTATCTCTTCTACATACTCTATATCTGGTCCTTTATCTCTTCTACATACTCTATATCTGGTCCATTATCTCCTCTACATACTCTATATCTGGTCCATTATCTCTTCTACATACTCTATATCTGGTCCATTATCTCTTCTACATACTCTATATCTGGTTCATTATCTCTTCTACATACTCTATATATGGTCCATTATCTCTTCTACATACTCTTATATCTGGTCCATTATCTCTTCTGCATACTCTATATATGGTCCAGTATCTCTTCTACATACTCTATATATGGTCCAGTATCTCTTCTACATACTCTATATCTGGTCCACTATATATTATACATACTATATATCTGGTCCAGTATCTCTTCTGCATACTCTATATCTGGTCCAGTATCTCTTCTACATACTCTATATATGGTCCACTATATATTCTACATACTCTATATCTGGTCCATTATCTCTTCTACATACTCTATATCTGGTCCATTATCTCTTCTACATACTCTATATCTGGTCCATTATCTCTTCTACATACTCTATATCTGGTCCATTATCTCTTCTACATACGCTATATCTGGTTCATTATCTCTTCTACATACTCTATATCTGGTCCATTATCTCTTCTACATACTCTATATATGGTCCAGTATCTCTTCTACATACTCTATATATGGTCCACTATATATTCTCCATACTCTATATCTGGTCCATTATCTCTTCTACATACTCTATATCTGGTCAATTATCTCTTCTAAATACTCTATATCTGGTCCATTATCTCTTCTACATACTCTATATCTGGTCCACTATCTCTTCTACATACTCTATAGCTGGTCCATTATCTCCTCTACATACTCTATATCTGGTCCATTATCTCCTCTACATACTCTATATCTGGTCCATTATCTCTTCTACATACTCTATATCTGGTCCATTATCTCCTCTGCATACTCGATATCTGGTCCATTATCTCTTCTACATACTCTATATCTGGTCCATTATCTCCTCCACATACTCTATATCTGGTCCATTATCTCTTCTACATACTCTATATCTGGTCCAGTATCTCTTCTACATACTCTATATATGGTCCACTATATATTCTACATACTCTATATCTGGTCCACTATCTCTTCTACATACTCTATAGCGGGTCCACTATCTCTTCTACATACTCTATATCTGGTCCACTATCTCTTCTACATACTCTATATCTGGTCCATTATCTCTTCTACATACTCTATATCTGGTCCATTATCTCTTCTGCATACTCTATATCTGGTCCAGTATCTCTTCTACATACTCTATATATGGTCCACTATATATTCTACATACTCTATATCTGGTCCATTATCTCTTCTACATACTCTATATCTGGTCCATTATCTCTTCTACATACTCTATATCTGGTCCAGTATCTCTTCTACATACTCTATATATGGTCCACTATATATTCTACATACTCTATATCTGGTCCACTATCTCTTCTACATACTCTATAGCGGGTCCACTATCTCTTCTACATACTCTATATCTGGTCCATTATCTCCTCTACATACTCTATATCTGGTCCATTATCTCTTCTACATACTCTATATCTGGTCCTTTATCTCTTCTACATACTCTATATCTGGTCCATTATCTCCTCTACATACTCTATATCTGGTCCATTATCTCTTCTACATACTCTATATCTGGTCCATTATCTCTTCTACATACTCTATATCTGGTTCATTATCTCTTCTACATACTCTATATATGGTCCATTATCTCTTCTACATACTCTTATATCTGGTCCATTATCTCTTCTGCATACTCTATATATGGTCCAGTATCTCTTCTACATACTCTATATATGGTCCAGTATCTCTTCTACATACTCTATATCTGGTCCACTATATATTATACATACTATATATCTGGTCCAGTATCTCTTCTGCATACTCTATATCTGGTCCAGTATCTCTTCTACATACTCTATATATGGTCCACTATATATTCTACATACTCTATATCTGGTCCATTATCTCTTCTACATACTCTATATCTGGTCCATTATCTCTTCTACATACTCTATATCTGGTCCATTATCTCTTCTACATACTCTATATCTGGTCCATTATCTCTTCTACATACGCTATATCTGGTTCATTATCTCTTCTACATACTCTATATCTGGTCCATTATCTCTTCTACATACTCTATATATGGTCCAGTATCTCTTCTGCATACTCTATATATGGTCCAGTATCTCTTCTACATACTCTATATCTGGTCCACTATATATTCTACATACTATATATCTGGTCCATTATCTCTTCTGCATACTCTATATCTGGTCCAGTATCTCTTCTACATACTCTATATATGGTCCACTATATATTCTACATACTCTATATCTGGTCCATTATCTCTTCTACATACTCTATAACTGGTCAATTATCTCTTCTAAATACTCTATAGCTGGTCCATTATCTCTTCTACATACTCTATATCTGATCCATTATCTCCTCTACATACTCTATATCTGGTCCATTATCTCTTCTACATACTCTATATCTGGTCCATTATCTCCTCTGCATACTCGATATCTGGTCCATTATCTCTTCTACATACTCTATATCTGGTCCATTATCTCCTCCACATACTCTATATCTGGTCCATTATCTCTTCTACATACTCTATATCTGGTCCATTATCTCTTCTACATACTCTATATCTGGTCCAGTATCTCTTCTACATACTCTATATATGGTCCACTATATATTCTACATACTCTATATCTGGTCCACTATCTCTTCTACATACTCTATAGCGGGTCCACTATCTCTTCTACATACTCTATATCTGGTCCACTATCTCTTCTACATACTCTATATCTGGTCCATTATCTCCTCTACATACTCTATATCTGGTCCATTATCTCTTCTACATACTCTATATCTGGTCCTTTATCTCTTCTACATACTCTATATCTGGTCCATTATCTCCTCTACATACTCTATATCTGGTCCATTATCTCTTCTACATACTCTATATCTGGTCCATTATCTCTTCTACATACTCTATATCTGGTTCATTATCTCTTCTACATACTCTATATATGGTCCATTATCTCTTCTACATACTCTTATATCTGGTCCATTATCTCTTCTGCATACTCTATATATGGTCCAGTATCTCTTCTACATACTCTATATCTGGTCCAGTATCTCTTCTACATACTCTATATCTGGTCCACTATATATTATACATACTATATATCTGGTCCAGTATCTCTTCTGCATACTCTATATCTGGTCCAGTATCTCTTCTACATACTCTATATATGGTCCACTATATATTCTACATACTCTATATCTGGTCCATTATCTCTTCTACATACTCTATATCTGGTCCATTATCTCTTCTACATACTCTATAGCTGGTCCATTATCTCCTCTACATACTCTATATCTGGTCCATTATCTCTTCTACATACTCTATATCTGGTCCATTATCTCCTCTACATACTCTATATCTGGTCCATTATCTCTTCTACATACTCTATATCTGGTCCATTATCTCTTCTACATACTCTATATCTGGTCCACTATCTCTTCTACATACTCTATAGCTGGTCCACTATCTCTTCTACATACTCTATATCTGGTCCATTATCTCTTCTACATACTCTATATCTGGTCCACTATCTCTTCTACATACTCTATAGCTGGTCCACTATCTCTTCTACATACTCTACATCTGCTTATAGCGGTTTATACATTGAAACTTTTCCCTAAAATTAATTTTAAAAATATATAACATGTTTTACACAAAAAAAACACTTCAAGTCTTTTCTCATTGGCCAGGGGTAGGGTCAAGGGTTAGAGGTCAGGGATTATAAACTTCTTACCTCGGTAGCCATGGTGGTGAAGGTGGTGATGAGATGTTGTTTGTCTTCAGGGATTTGCAGAGGGGAAGGAAGCTGACCCACACACAGCAGATACTGAGACAGCGCTCTACACAGAGACATCACCCGCGGGTAGAGTCCAGCCTCACCTAGAATACACACACAGCAGATACTGAGACAGCTCTACATAGAGCGGGTAGAGCCCTGCCTCACCTAGAATAAACACACAGCAGATACTGAGACAGCTCTACATAGAGCGGGTAGAGCCCTGCCTCACCTAGAATAAACACACAGCAGATACTGAGACAGCTCTACATAGAGCGGGTAGAGCCCTGCCTCACCTAGAATACACACACAGCAGCTACTG
The DNA here is from genome assembly GCF_002021735.2 of Oncorhynchus kisutch. Classification (NCBI taxonomy): domain Eukaryota; kingdom Metazoa; phylum Chordata; class Actinopteri; order Salmoniformes; family Salmonidae; genus Oncorhynchus; species Oncorhynchus kisutch. The sequence continues at coordinate 1,845 of NW_022262908.1, read as the reverse complement.
AGACATCACCCGTGGGTAGAGTCCAGCCTCACCTAGAATACACACACAGCAGCTACTGAGACATCACCCGTGGGTAGAGTCCAGCCTCACCTAGAATAAACACACAGCAGATACTGAGACAGCTCTACATAGAGCGGGTAGAGCCCTGCCTCACCTAGAATAAACACACAGCAGATACTGAGACAGCTCTACATAGAGCGGGTAGAGCCCTGCCTCACCTAGAATAAACACACAGCAGATACTGAGACAGCTCTACATAGAGCGGGTAGAGCCCTGCCTCACCTAGAATAAACACACAGCAGATACTGAGACAGCTCTACATAGAGCGGGTAGAGCCCTGCTCCACCTAGAGAACAACATAATAATTGACAGTGGGGAGGCGTACGCTGCCTGTGCTGGTAGTTGGCTGACGTGGCCTCGCCAGCTAAATGGCAGAATGGAACAATCTGGTCAGGTACACATCCACAGTTTAATCAGGTAACATCACAATGTAATGTAAAGCAGAATGGAACAATCTGGCCAGGTTTAAAAGACGCAATCTGACGAACAGAAAGGCTTTTAGTTGCCAGATCCTCCCAGGATTCGAACCAACAACCTTCCGCGTTACTCTTACCATAGACGATAGCCAAGTTGTCCCAGTAGGGTTCGGCCGGGTCAGGTTTGGCCGGCGGCAGGAAGGAACGGTGTGGAACAGGAAGTAGCTGTGTGACCCCGCTCAGATGATCCAGGGTCACGGCCAGGGCCGTCTCCAATAGCAACGACCCCTGACCCCGGGTTAACCTCTGAACCCCCAGACTCAGACACGGACAGAGGAGAGACAGGTTGAAGTCCTGGTGTAGAGAGAGAGAGGTCAGTGTGTGTGTGTGTGTGTGTGTGTGTGTGTGTGTGTGTGTGTGTGTGTGTGTGTGTGTGTGTGTGTGTGTGTGTGAGCGTGTGTGTGTGTGTATGCGTGAGCGTGTGTGTGTTACCTTGCAGGTCATGATGGTAGAGAGGTCGTCAGGAGGTAGTTTGGTCAGGAGTTCCGTTGTCTCCAGGAACGACCCGTCACCACGGTGACAGCACTGGGACATCACCAAGGCAACATACCACTCCTGGAACAAGACACGCACACACACTTAGTACAAGACATACACACACACGTTGAATATGAAACACACATTTTAAAAAACACACACACCTTGTCAGCCTTGACTAGTTCAGGGGCAGGTGGCGGTTCCCCATCCAGGGGGTGTGATGTCACAGGAGGGGAGGGGCTGCTGGTGTCCTCGGCAACGGTGGCTCGGAACCTGTCCAGCAGGGAGTAGAACCTCTGGTGCCTAGCAACAAGAGGCAGGAAATGACAACACACAACATCACCAGCTTGTTGTGGTAAAAATCTAGATAGGAAAGTAGCTTGGGAAAAGGATATAATGACCGATGAACACAGCAGAATGAGGACACCCCTTCATACACTATATATACAGGACACCCCTTCATACTCTATATATACAGGACACCCCTTCATCCACTATATATACAGGACACCCCATCATACACTATATATACAGGACACCCCTTAATCCACTATATATACAGGACACCCCTTCATACACTATATATACAGGACACCCCTTCATACAATATATATACAGGACACCCCTTCATACACTATATATACATCTAGTGGAAAGCCTTCCCAGAAGAGTGGAGGCTGTTGGAGAAGAGAAGAGAAGAGAGAAGAGAGAGAGAGAGGAGAGGAGAGAGAGGAGAGGAGAGGAGAGGAGAGAGGAGAGGAAGGAGAGGAGAGGAGAGGAGAGGAGAGGGAGAGGAGAGGAGAGGAGAGGAGAGGAGAGGAGAGAAGAAGAA